>NC_134896.1:6034930-6057430 GCF_041734735.1 Babylonia areolata | reverse complement strand
GGAAGGAGAAAGAGAGAAGGAGATAGGGTTATAAGAAAGGCAAAATAAACTAGTATTTCTTCTTGGTTTGTGAAGGTAGCTTCTGCTGTTTATAGGTAAGTTGTTCTCCAGAAATGCGCATGCAGCTACGGGTGCAATAGCCGAATGGTTAAAGCGCTGGACTTTCAATCTGAGGGTCCTGGGTTCGAATCTCGGTGCACCTGGTGGGTAAAGGGTGGAGATTTTTCCTATCTCCCAGGTCAACATATGTGCAGACCTGCTAGTGCCTGAACCCCTTTCATGTGTATGCGCACGCAGAAGATCAAATACGCACGTTAAAGATCCTGTAATCCATGTCAGCGTTCGGTGGGTTATGGAAACAAGAAAATACACAGCATGCACCCCCCCGAAAATGGAGTATGGCTGCCTACATGGCGGGGTAAATAAAAAAAACAAAAAACGGTCATACACGTAAAATGTTACATGTCTGTCTGAGTGTGTATGTGTGCGCGTCTGAAATCTGATTGAATGACACAGGAAACGAATGATGAGCGCCCAGTGGCAGCCGTCAGTCGGCTCTACCCAGGTAGGCAGCCTGTGGTGCAAATGTCCCCGTGTATGTAAAGCGCTTAGAGCTTGGTCTCTGACCGAGGATAGGCGCTATATAAGTATCCACATCAATCAATCAATCAATCAGCTATGTGATAAAAAAAGAAGGGAAGAAAATCCAATGCAGCACCCACGTAATACCGGTTATCGCAGGCAACACGGTAAGGCCAAGAAGGTTCAGGGTTCTCCTCTCCACAGTGAGAAAAACAGAGTGTCACTGACTGACTAATCAACCAGCTATCTGGATTCTCCCGTCGTGTGGACGGATGAGTAGGCAGGCAGGCCATCTGCTGATGTGGGTCCTCCTGTGGGAGTGAAGACCTAGTCCTGAGGCACAAGGTGGTCCACAGACGCGGCATGGAATGGAGCCCTGCAAGGATGGGCCCCGTTTTCTCCGATTCCTCTTTTTACTGGATAGCGGCTGCTGTGTTACGCTGGAATGTCTTTGTGCCCTGACTAACTGACTGACTAACACACTAAACACACAGGGTGGGAAAAAGCAAAGCATCACAATACAAAACAGGTCCAGCCAGATAACGAAATAAATATAAATCAGGACTTTAGTCTAGATGTTCGTGGGGGATGGTTTTCACTGAGGTGAACCCACGACCTGAATCTGGTGATGACGGATATAGAAGGACAAACTAACTTCTCCGCAGACACAAGGACAGGTGACCTCTTGACTCAAAGAGTCTCTCTCTCCCTTCCTCTCTCTCTCTTACTGTCTGTCTTTCACATCAGGACAGGTGACCTCTTGACTCAAAGAGTCTCTCTCTCCCTTCCTCTCTCTCTTACTGTCTGTCTTTCTCATCAGGACAGGTGACCTCTTGACTCAAAGAGTCTCTCTCTCCCTTCCTCTCTCTCTTACTGTCTGTCTTTCTCATCAGGACAGGTGACCTCTTGACTCAAAGAGTCTCTCTCTCCCTTCCTCTCTCTCTTACTGTCTGTCTTTCTCATCAGGACAGGTGACCTCTTGACTCAAAGAGTATCTCTCTCCCTTCCTCTCTCTCTCACTGTTCGTCTTTCTCATCAGGACAGGTGACCTCTTGACTCAAAGAGTCTCTCTCTCCCTTCCTCTCTCTCTCACTGTTCGTCTTTCTCTGTCTTTCACATCAGGACAGGTGACCTCTTGACTCAAAGAGTCTCTCTCTCCCTTCCTCTCTCTCTTACTGTCTTTCACATCAGGACAGGTGACCTCTTGACTCAAAGAGTCTCTCTCTCCCTTCCTCTCTCTCTTACTGTCTTTCACATCAGGACAGGTGACCTCTTGACTCAAAGAGTCTCTCTCTCCCTTCCTCTCTCTCTTACTGTCTGTCTTTCACATCTTCCCTCTTTCCTTCTCTCCCTCATCCCTCTTTTTCTTGCCCTCTTTTTTTTTTATCTGTCTCTCTCTCTCTTTTCCCCTCTATCTGTCTGTCTGTCTCTCTCTCTCTCTCTCTCTCTCTCTCTCTCTCTCTCTCTCTCTCTCACGAATTTCACTGTTGTTGCTTTATTCTGTTCGTCCTACTACACAGCAGAGTGTGATGAACTAACCCAACAATCTAAACTGTTCGTGTCCACGCACTTTTTTAAAATTGGATCTTTTTTGTATTCCACCCACCCCGGTTCTTTTGGCTTGAAAAAAAAACAACGATACCTCTGTCTCTCACGCACGCACAATACTAAAAAAAACCTAAAAGCTCGACACCTGCACCACTGACCCAGAAAAAGTCTGCCGCCTACTTGAAATGAACCCAATCTGACGAGAGACATTCAGTTCATATTGATCCCACGTGTCCTAACTTTGAACATGACCTGAGGCCTGTGTCATCTTCCCTATTCCTTCCACAAGCCGGTTCACTGGAAAGCTTGGTGTAAGGGACTCGCAATGAGCGGTGTGTAGGGGTTGATGGCACTGAAATGGCACAGATGATGGGGCAGCCAAAAAAAAAAAATAAAATGTCCGGAGGCTATGTCTGTTTGCAGATTAAAAAATAAAAGAAAGTAGAGGAGGAAGGAACTACAGCAGAAAGAAAATAATAAAATGGAAAAAGAAGAAAAGGGAAGGAAGGAAGAAATAAATAAATAAAGACTGCCACTCATAGAAATTTTGGACCCTTCGGACCGAATCAGGTATATCTATTTCCAGTTTCAATTAAGTTTTTTTTGTGTGTGTGCAGCATGAAGAACATGTTGCGTCTGTGCGTACGTCTGCTCTCATTTATCATTTAAAAAACCAAACAAACAGATGTTGTGTAGCGTATATGGATCAGTCGGAACGCTTTGACGCCTCCTTGAAGCTGAAAGAGAAACTCCAATTACCCGCTGTTCCCCACTTGGCCCAGATCTGCCCCCCTCCACTACTCCAGGGTAATCCCCTGACCCAAATAATGTGTGTGGAGAACGTTCTCAGTTTGCCCTGAAGAGCCACTCATACCGCGGTTGAACTCTCTTCAGGAAACCCGGCACAACACTGTGAATCTGCACACTTATTTCAGCCGCTGTCGTCGTCTAATAAACGCAACGACGACAATGGAAATACTTGTTCTGCTTCTCTTCTGTTCTGGTGATCGATCTCGCCTGAAGACGGGCGCCATAGCCGAGTGGTTAAAGCGTTGCACTTTCAATCTGAGGGACCTGGGTTCGAATCACGGTGACGGCGCCTGGTGGGTAAAAGGGTGGAGATTTTTACGATCTCCCAGGTCAACATATGTGCAGACCTGCTAGTGCCTGAACCCCCTTCGTTTGTAAACGCATGCAGAAGATCAAATACGCACGTTAAAGATCCTGTAATCCATGTCAGCGTTCGGTGGGTTATGGAAGCAAGAACATACCCAGCATGCAAACCCCCGAAAGCGGAGTATGACTGCCGACATAGCGGGTAAAAACGGTCATGCACGTAAAAGCCTACTCGTGTACATGCGAGTGAACGTGGGAGTTGCAGCCCACGAACGCAGAAGAAGATGATCTTGCCTGAACAGGAATGGTTGTCATCGTTCGATACTTTACAAATCCAAGCATAACTGAAATCCGATCAATTCGTTAATGTGGTCATGAATATAAACTACAATGAATGCAAGACCAAAACAAAGAACAAACAGTGTGATTGTTTTTTTTCAAATCAGGGAGATCGTGTCCATTCAATTGTGTCACCTGCATTTGGACCAGTTTAGTCATACTTCTCTGAAGCAGTCTAGTACATGGAACACTTTGTTCTTGTTAACAGAATATGTTAATTGAAGTGGTACATTGCAGACCTGAGAATGGAAATAAAGAAAAAAACACACCAACAAACATTTAGTCCTTTTGCAAAAAGAGACACACCGACTCATCTACGCAAAAAAAGGGGGAGAAGAGAAAGAGGAGAAAGAAGAAGAAGAAGAAGAAGAAGAAGGAGGAGGAGGAGGAGGAGGAGGAGGAGGAGAAAGAAAGAAACAAAAAGAACTCTGAAAGTGCCTGTGTGTGTTCGCCGTTTGGGTCCATGCCCGTGAAGGTTTGGTTTCAAGCAAATGCATACACGGGAGACTTTTATGACAAAGTAGATCATCTCGACACGTTTCACGCATCAGTGATGTGCTATCTACACCCGTCAATGTAAAATGACCACCCTGCTCTGATGTGGACCTCACTAAGTGATTACTAAGCAGCAGTGTTTACGGTGAATGGGAACAGGCGTCACAATAAACCAGCCAAGCGACAGGACAGCGGCGCTGGAAGTGTTCTGATTTAGATGGTAATGTGCCACGGACACCTCGTAGACTGCAGCCTGCAAGAGAAATGGTCTGGGTATGGCTGTGTATGGGGGAATAGCGGGATAGGCAGCGGGGGGGGGGGGGGGGGCGAATGACTTGGATGTGCCGTGGATTCTGTGAGTAAAGAAAGAAGAGGAGAGGACAGAGAGAAAGGGAGGGGAGTGGCAGAAGGGAAGAGAGAGAGAGAGAGAGAGAGAGGGGAGTGGTAGGGGGAAGAGAGACAGAGACAGAGAGAGAGGAGTGGAATGAGGAAGAGAGAGACAGAGACAGAGAGAGAGGAGTGGAAGGGGGAAGAGAGACAGAGACAGAGAGAGAGGAGTGGAATGAGGAAGAGAGAGACAGAGACAGAGAGAGAGGAGTGGAATGAGGAAGAGAGAGACAGAGACAGAGAGAGAGAGGAGTGGTAGGGGGAAGAGAGAGAGAGAGAGAGAGAGAGAGAGGAGTGGTAGGGGGAAGAGAGAGACAGAGACAGAGAGAGGAGTGGAATGAGGAAGAGAGAGACAGAGACAGAGAGAGAGGAGTGGTAGGGGGAAAGAGAGAGACAGAGAGAGGGGACTGGTAGGGAAGAGAGAGACAGAGACAGAGAGAGGGAGTGGTAGGGGGAAGAGAGAGACAGAGACAGAGAGAGAGGAGTGGAATGAGGAAGAGAGAGACAGAGACAGAGAGAGAGGAGTGGAAGGGGGAAGAGAGAGACAGAAGAGTGGCAGGAGGGGAGAGAGAGAGAGAGAGAGAGAGAGAGAGAGAGAGAGACAGAGACAGAGCTCTTAGTACAGCAATTTTGGAAGAGAGAGAGAGAGAGAGAGAGAGAGAGAGAGAGAGAGACACACACACACACACACACACACACACACACACACACACACACCACACAGACAGAGACAGAGAGAGCTCAGAACTTTTAATGTAAAGTCACTGACCTGTATACATCTTGTTATACTTGCTACATATAAACCAAACTTTTCGAGAGAGAGAAGTGAGTGATATATATATATATATATATAAGAAATACAGAGAGAGAGAAAAAGAGAGAGAAATATATACATATATATTATATATAGAAACACGCACACACACACGTATATATATATATATATATATATATATATATATAGAGAGAGAGAGAGAGAGACAGAGACAGAGACAGAGAAAGACAGAGAGAGTGACAGAGAGAGACAGAGAGACGAGTCGGGAAGGAGACAGGCAGGTAGACAGGCAGGAATACAACCAGGCAGACAAAAGTGAAAAGCACACAGACAAGAGGAGAAAGTTCTGTCTTTTGGCAGGAACAAAGAGGTAGCTGGTAACCAGGTATTCGGACTGGCGTGTCCCATTCAGAACATCCATCCCATCATATGGGGGGGAAAAAAAAGTCATTATTTGGACAGTAGTCTTCTTGCAGTTCCGTGTTTTACATCTTCATTTTTCGTCAGAAGAAAGGGGCACAAATGGTGCAGACAACCACAGACATCAGTCAACACGACATCTCCATCAGCCTCGAAACTGGTACGGGACCCAATATTGGTATACTAATTCTGGGAACAGACAAGTAGAACAGTTCGTCGCTAGCACCACTGAGTGTCATTCCCATCCCCTCGACGCATTCTCTTTCGATACTATATTTAGATCAGCACCGACAGTAGCAGGCACAGTTGGTATACGAATTCTGGGAACAGACAAACAGAATAGTTCGTTGCCGGTATCCTTCAATACCCCTACCCCTCTTCTCCCTCATTCTCCAAACAATCTTTTTGTCTCTTTTTTTTTCTCTCTAAACACTCATGCAATACGTAGAATACAGAGAAAAAGGAAAAAGAAATCACACTGTGGACATAAAACCTACACTCATGCAATACGTAGAATACAGAGGAAAAGGAATCACACTGGACATAAAACCTACACTCATGCAATATGTAGAATACAGAGAAAAAGGAAAAAGAAATCACACTGTGGACATAAAACCTACACTCATGCAATACGTAGAATACAGAGGAAAAGGAATCACACTGTGGACATAAAACCTACACTCATGCAATACGTAGAATACAGAGGAAAAGGAAAAAGGAATCACACTGTGGACATAAAACCTACACTCCTGCAATACGTAGAATACAGAGAAAAAGAAATCACACTGTGGACATAAAACCTACACTCATGCAATACGTAGAATACAGAGAGAAAAGGAAAAAGAAATCACACTGTGGACATAAAACCTACACTCATGCAATACGTAGAATACAGAGGAAAAGAAATCACACTGTGGACATAAAACCTACACTCATGCAATACGTAGAATACAGAGAAAAAGAAATCACACTGTGGACATAAAACCTACACTCATGCAATACGTAGAATACAGAGAAAAAGGGAAAAAGGAATCACACTGGACATAAAACCTACACTCATGCAATATGTAGAATACAGAGAGAAAAGGAAAAAGGAATCACACTGGACATAAAACCTACACTCATGCAATATGTAGAATACAGAGAGAAAAGGAAAAAGAAATCAAACTGTGGACATAAAACCTACACTCATGCAATACGTAGAATACAGAGAAAAAGAAATCACACTGTGGACATAAAACCTACACTCATGCAATACGTAGAATACAGAGAGAAAAGGAAAAAGAAATCACACTGTGGACATAAAACCTACACTCATGCAATACGTAGAATACAGAGAAAAAGAAATCACACTGTGGACATAAAACCTACACTCAGGCAATACGCAGAATAGAGAGAAAAGGAAAAAGGAATCACACTGTGGACATAAAACCTACACTCATGCAATACGTAGAATACAGAGAAAAAGAAATCACACTGTGGACATAAAACCTACACTCATGCAATACGTAGAATACAGAGAAAAAGGAATCACACTGGACATAAAACCTACACTCATGCAATACGTAGAATACAGAGGAAAAGGAATCACACTGTGGACATAAAACCCTCAAGGTCCAGATTTGACAAGGCTGTGGCTTGGAGAAAGAGAGGAGACTAGACCCTGACAAGAAACAGTCTGTTCCTTGTATCATTATTTTCCTTGTTCCACATCTCATAGTGCTCACACAGACACAGACACACACACACAAATGCACACACGCACGCACGCACACACACACACACACACACACAAACACACACTCTCACTCACTTCTCTTCCACACACACCACAAACTATTCGCCACACACTGCATAAAAGACCCTCTACCCATCATCACAGTCATCGCCTAACAGCAGAGGAAGAGAATACTCCAGAAAATGACAAGACAGCAAGCTAGTGGAGGGGCAAACACGCGGGCACTGTGCCATCGATAGCAACGTCAATGCTATTTGTAAAGGAAACTTGCAGACGTTGTACTGCCTCGTAGCTCTTTTCAGTGCTGGCGTCGGCGAAATGCATAGCATGGGATGGGAGGAGGGGGTGGGGGGTTGGGGGTTGGGGGTGGTGGTGGTGGAGGGAAGATCCCAGACGATGAAGGGGGGCAATAAGTAGGAGAAGAGGCCATCAGTACAGGGGGATGGAACCAGCTAAAGTTTCAGATTCAGTTTCTCAAGGAGGCGTTACTGCGTTCTGCTAAGTCAATACACGTTGGACCACATCAACTAAAGCAGACACCTGACCAGTAGCATTACCCAACACGCTTTGACAGACCTTGAGACCTGACCAGTAGCATTACCCAACGCGCTTTGACAGACCTTGAGACCTGACCAGTAGCATTACCCAACACGCTTTGACAGACCTTGAGACCTGACCAGTAGCATTACCCAACGCGCTTTGACAGACCTTGAGACCTGACCAGTAGCATTACCCAACGCGCTTTGACAGACCTTGAGACTTGACCAGTAGCATTTCCCAATGCGCTTTGACAGACCTTGAGACCTGACCAGTAGCATTACCCAACGCGCTTAGTCAGGCCTTGAGACCTGACCAGTAGCATTACCCAACGCGCTTTGACAGACCTTGAGACCTGACCAGTAGCATTACCCAACGCGCTTTGACAGACCTTGAGACCTGACCAGTAGCATTACCCAACGCGCTTTGACAGACCTTGAGACCTGACCAGTAGCATTACCCAACGCGCTTTGACAGACCTTGAGACCTGACCAGTAGCATTACCCAAGGCGCTTTGACAGACCTTGAGACCTGACCAGTAGCATTACCCAAGGCGCTTTGACAGACCTTGAGACCTGACCAGTAGCATTACCCAAGGCGCTTTGACAGACCTTGAGACCTGACCAGTAGCATTACCCAAGGCGCTTTGACAGACCCTGAGACCTGACCAGTAGCATTACCCAAGGCGCTTTGACAGACCTTGAGACCTGACCAGTAGCATTACCCAACGCGCTTTGTCAGACCCTGAGACCTGACCAGTAGCATTACCCAACGCGCTTTGTCAGACCTTGAGACCTGACCAGTAGCATTACCCAACGCGCTTTGTCAGACCCTGAGACCTGACCAGTAGCATTACCCAACGCGCTTTGTCAGACCCTGAGACCTGACCAGTAGCATTACCCAACGCGCTATGTCAGACCCTGAGACCTGACCAGTAGCATTACCCAAGGCGCTTTGTCAGACCTTGAGACCTGACCAGTAGCATTACCCAAGGCGCTTTGTCAGACCCTGAGACCTGACCAGTAGCATTACCCAAGGCGCTTTGTCAGACCCTGAGACCTGACCAGTAGCATTACCCAAGGCGCTTTGTCAGACCCTGAGACCTGACCAGTAGCATTACCCAAGGCGCTTTGTCAGACCCTGAGACCTGACCAGTAGCATTACCCAAGGCGCTTTGTCAGACCCTGAGACCTGACCAGTAGCATTACCCAAGGCGCTTTGTCAGACCTTGAGACCTGACCAGTAGCATTACCCAACGCGCTTTGACAGACCTTGAGACCTGACCAGTAGCATTACCCAACGCGCTTTGTCACACCTTGAGACCTGACCAGTAGCATTACCCAACGCGCTTTGTCAGACCTTGAGACCTGACCAGTAGCATTACCCAAGGCGCTTTGACAGACCTTGAGACCTGACCAGTAGCATTACCCAACGCGCTTAGTCAGGCCTTGAGACCTGACCAGTAGCATTACCCAAGGCGCTTTGTCAGACCTTGAGACCTGACCAGTAGCATTACCCAACGCGCTTTGACAGACCTTGAGACCTGACCAGTAGCATTACCCAAGGCGCTTTGACAGACCCTGAGACCTGACCAGTAGCATTACCCAACGCGCTTTGACAGACCTTGAGACCTGACCAGTAGCATTACCCAAGGCGCTTTGACAGACCTTGAGACCTGACCAGTAGCATTACCCAACGCGCTTTGACAGACCTTGAGACCTGACCAGTAGCATTACCCAACGCGCTTTGTCAGACCTTGAGACCTGACCAGTAGCATTACCCAAGGCGCTTTGACAGACCTTGAGACCTGACCAGTAGCATTACCCAAGGCGCTTTGACAGACCCTGAGACCTGACCAGTAGCATTACCCAAGGCGCTTTGTCAGACCCTGAGACCTGACCAGTAGCATTACCCAAGGCGCTTTGACAGACCCTGAGACCTGACCAGTAGCATTACCCAAGGCGCTTTGACAGACCCTGAGACCTGACCAGTAGCATTACCCAAGGCGCTTTGACAGACCCTGAGACCTGACCAGTAGCATTACCCAAGGCGCTTTGACAGACCCTGAGACCTGACCAGTAGCATTACCCAAGGCGCTTTGTCAGACCCTGAGACCTGACCAGTAGCATTACCCAAGGCGCTTTGACAGACCCTGAGACCTGACCAGTAGCATTACCCAAGGCGCTTTGACAGACCCTGAGACCTGACCAGTAGCATTACCCAAGGCGCTTTGACAGACCCTGAGACCTGACCAGTAGCATTACCCAACGCGCTTTGACAGACCCTGAGACCTGACCAGTAGCATTACCCAACGCGCTTTGACAGACCCTGAGACCTGACCAGTAGCATTACCCAACGCGCTTTGTCAGACCTTGAGACCTGACCAGTAGCATTACCCAACGCGCTTTGTCAGACCCTGAGTGCATGGACAGAAGTATTTCTGTGTACCTGTCGGAGTGGATTTCTTCTGCAGAATTTTGCCAGAGGACAACACTTTTGGTGCCATGGGTTCTTTTTTTTCAATGCGCAAAGCGCGTGCTGCACACACGACCTCGCTTTATCGTCTCACCTGCTCAGTTTTGATTTTCCAGTTCAACCAGGGAGAAAGAGCAAGGCCGGGTATCGAACCCAGACCCTCACGGACACTGATCTGGCAGACAGGCGTCTGTACCGTTCTGCCACCTTCCTCCACAGGAGCTACAGGCGAGAGCAAGATGAGGAGAGAGAGAGAGAGAGAGAGAGAGAGAGAGAGAGAGAGAGAGAAGAAGAAGAAGAAGAAGAAGACGACGAAGAAATCACACCCCAGACGAGAGTTTAATTCACCACTGAGTGAAGTTTGTTCCTCATCCTCCTCGCTTCACTTCTCCACAGCAGTTCACGATACGTCCAGACACAGGACGATTCTTCACTCAATATGGAGGTAACATGATGATGATGATATGGATAATTAAATAACGCCTATACTCGGTCGGAGACCAAGCTCTAAAGCGCTTTACAAACTCGGGGTCATTTGCACAACAGGCTGCCTACCTGAGTAGAGCCGACTGAGGGCTCCCACTGGGCGCTCATCATTCGTTTCCTGTGTCATTTAAACAGATTTCAGGAACGCACACATACACACTCAGACAGACATATAACATTTTATGTGTATGACGGTTTTGTTTATTTACACCGCCATGTAGGAAGCCATACTCGGGGTTGTGTATGCTGGGTGTGTTCTTGTTTCCATAACCCACCGAAGCTGACATGGACTAAAGGGTCTTTAACTTGCCTATTTGATCTTCTGCGTGCGCAAACACATAAAAGGGGATCAGGCACACGCAGGTCTTCACATTATGTTGACCTGGGAGATCGGAAAAAAATCTCCACCCTTTTACCCAGCAGGAACTGTAACCGAGATTCGAACTCGGGACCCTCAGCTTCAAAGTCCAACGTTTTAACCACTCGGCTATTGCACCCGTCAAAACATCTGTTATAAGTTTTGTAAAGAAAAAATAGCACAGAAAAAAGAAAGGAAGGAAGGAAGGAAGGAAGGAGGGAAGGAAGGGAGCATGGAAAAAAAAGAGAGAGGAAAGGGAGGTTAGAAAGAGAACGAAAGGAAAAGAGAGAGAGAGAGAGAGAGAGAGAGAGAGAGAGAGAGAAAAGGGCAGCAAAGACCACAACTCATGGAAGCACTGCATGGTGTCAACGATCGCCCACAGCAGAGCGGGTTGACATACCCACCTGCAGTTACCTCCCCTCTGCTCCCTCTTGCCTTCCCGTGGCCAGAGGACAACCACCCCCCCACCCCCGCCCCCGCCCCCCACTCCCAGCCCCCTGATTCAGTCCGCGTGGAGGAGCCTCAGCTTCTCGTGGGCATCCACTTACAACACCACCGAGATCTTTTCGAGGGAGCCAATCGCAAAGTTCCATGCATCCGACACTTCAGCAAATGTGGCCATCTATCTACAGGGGGAAAAAAAAAAGCAAAAGGAACTATTTGTTCTCCTCGCTTTTTCTCCTTATGAATTCGTCTTGGGATGAAAGTTCTCGTTTCTCGATATCTTACAACGAAGAAGAGTTGAAATTAGTGTACCTTATTGATTTGTTCTGGGATACGATAGTCTGCATTTAAAAAAAGATGGGCAAAACTTAAATAAGAACATTTTTTTTCAAAACAGGAAAAAATGTGGTGGTGGTGTGTGTCCATCGAGATCGATGATGACCATCGTTGTCATCTAGCTGGGGGATGGGGGGAGGGTGGTGGTGGTGGTGGGGGATGCTCATGAATCTATCTGTGAGTGCGCAGATGGCTGAAAAATGTACACGTCATTTCAATCACTTTTGGACATACTTATGTAATGTAAACTTTTTTTTCACACAGCATCAATTCTTTCTTTCGTATTTAAAATACAGAATATGTTAATACGAAACACAGCCTAACTAATGGAAACATCGTTCCCATAAAAAAAGAACAATAAGCGAGTTAAAGTAAGAGGTGTTAACTCACTCAGTACGGCCAGTCCTCTCTTCTCCTCTACACAGACCCCTCGGATGTCCAGTGGGTGTCTGAATGACCCAACCTTTAGCTTCCGTCGTCAGAACTGTGGTATTCTTTGTCAACATTCACCTCTTCAGTATAAGAGCGTTCCGCTTGCAATATTTTGATGATGGTAATTGGGATGAAACGCTGTTAACGTCGTCTCTTTCGCCGTTCGTATGGAGAGAGTTAACCAACGAATACAGAAAAGGGTTGAGAAAGAAGACAAAGGAGGAGAACAAGAATGAGTGACTGACTGAATCTTTATTTTCCAACAGCGCAGCTATTAGCACACTGGCATACGTACATATCTACAGCTGTTTTAGAGACACACAAACGCATTTTGGTATTGTTATGCTTGATACATGTATAAGGATAACGCAGCGTCAATCTGATGGAGACATCGCCTCTCTTATGTTCACAAAAGGAGAGCGAGTAACACACTACACAAGTAATTTTACGTTTACTTCCACCTCAGAGAGGAGGAGGAGGAGCAGAAGAAGAAGAAGGATGTTGTGGGGAGGAGGAGGGGGAAGTAGGAGGAACACAAGACGAAGAAGAATGTTAAAGGGGAGCAGAAGAAGAAGAAGAAGAAGAAGAAGAAGAAGAAGAAGATTCTAATGCAGCTATGTCTGCTCGTCACGTGATGTCCACGTCTCTGAGGTTCAAGCCAGTACCACAATGCTCTTTTATATTCAGTAATAAAACACCGTCACACGCTCTTCATTGTCAGAGACTTGGGAAAGTGATGCTTATATACCAGACAATAGGAATGGTTACTCGGGACTGGCTCTGAAACTAAGCCACCTTTAGGAGGTGTCTCGTTAACGATGAAACAGAACAGGCGCCGTGATAAACCACCAAAGAGACACTGTGGCAGAAATTGTATCAATCTGGATGGTCCTCTGGTCACGTGACTCAGCAGCGCCAGGCGAACTTGTGAGTGCGAAAGGAGGGGTCTGGGTGTAGCAATATGAGGAGTGGGGTGGGGTGTAGGGGTGGGGGTGAGAAGGGTGACTGAGATCAGGGGTGAAGGGATAAAGCATCCAAAGGGCGATGTGTGATGAGAAAGGAGGGATCGCCACATAGATAGGGAAAGGAGAGAGAGAGAGAGGGGGGGGGGGTGAGGATGAGAGAGATAGATATAAGAGAGAGAGAGAGAGAAAGAGAGAAAGAGAGGGAAGGAAGGTGAGAGAGATAAACAGAGAGAGAGGGGGATGGTATGAGAGAGAGAAAGAGAGAGAGGGAGGGAGTATGAGATGCAAAGAGAGAGGGTGGGAGAGAGGATGAGAGAGATAGAGAGACAGAGACAGAGAGAGAGAAAGAGAGAGAGAGGGAGGGAGGATGAGAGAGAGGTAAAGAGAGAACGAGAGAGGGAGGGTGAAAGAGATAAAGAGAGAGATAAAGAGAGAGAGAGAGAGAGAGGGAGGGAGGGAGGGATGGAGGGAGAGAGAGATGGAGGGACAGAGACAGACCAGAATGATGGCAGGTATTCTTACCGCTTCTCTTTCCATTTTCTTTGTCGCACAAGCAACGGAAAGGAATGGCGCCGGCTATTCCAGACACCAGGCAATAGTCGTGTTACAGACAGCCACGACAGTGGCTGTGGACCAAAATCTGGTTCACTAAATCATGGGAAGGAAGACAAACAGAAGAGGGCTACTCTGGCAATTTGCATCACACACACACACACACGCACGCACGCACACACGCACGCACACACACACACACACACACGGTGGATGGATGGATGGGTGTGCATACACAAATGCATTATCGCGCGCACACACACACACGCACACACACACACACACACACACAAACTTTTTATTCATTTACATTAAGTACACACTTCATACACATTAAGAGGAAGGGGAGAAAATGGGGGCTTACACGAGAGATACAAAATCGATCAAACAATGCCAGACTGTAGAGGTACAGCTTGGAGTAGAAGACCCTTGCTGAAAGATACCCTTAGAGAAAGATATGTATATTGTATTAGATTGAAGTAACAGAAGACCCCCAGAGAGATAAATAAGTACTGCATTTCCGAACCTGTAAAAAAAGAGTAATATTATATCCCATGTAATTTCTTTTCATATTTCTCTTTGCAGTGTCTTCTAGCAATTCGTTCTTCCTACTCGGCACAAAGATGCCCCTCTTATTACAGCTGTCATCTTACGAAAATGGAAAGAAGTCAACTTGGTGGAGAATGAATTATGAATTTCATTTGTAAAGGAAACTTGGCAGACAGAGTACAGATCTCAATGAATCGTATCGATGCTAACGTTCTACGTAAAGTTCACGCTCTCGAAATGGAATCTTCCAGTCAGCCTCAATCTGAATCTCCGTCCAGCCTCGATGTGGAATGGATTTCCCCAGAGGACTGTCAGCGAGGACTGTTATCAGGTCGTCCCTGTTGTCGTCGCTGTCGTCGCTGATATCAGATCTCAACACCGCTTTGCAGGGCGTGCAGGGGAAGGGGAGTCATGGGGGTGAAAAATACCTTTTCTGTGGGGCACGAGGCGCCTTGCCGGGCACGTGACACACGGGACGACACGAGTCAGCGCCCCTTTAGGTCATCGGGGGCTGTCTGGGTTGAGCTTGTGTCTGAAGTGAACGTCTGTCGGTGATGGAAGTGGTGATGGTGATGACGGTGGGCACAAGGAGATGATGGAAGTGGTGATGGTGATGGTGATGACGGTGGGAACAAGGAGGTGATGGAAGTGGTGATGGTGATGGTGATGACGGTGGGAACAAGGTGGTGATGGAAGTGGTGATGGTGATGGTGGTGACGGTGGGAACAAGGAGGTGATGGAAGTGGTGATGGTGATGGTGGTGACGGTGGGGACAAGGAGATGATGGAAGTGGTGATGGTGATGATGACGTGGGAACAAGGAGATGATGGAAGTGGTGATGGTGATGGCGGTGGGAACAAGGAGATGAAGGAAGTGGTGATGGTGATGATGACGTGGGCACAAGGAGATGGAGGAAGTGGTGATGATGATGATGACGTGGGCACAAGGAGATGATGGAAGTGGTGATGATGATGATGACGTGGGAACAAGGAGATGATGGAAGTGGTGATTGTGATGACGGTGGGAACAAGGAGATGATGGAAGTGGTGGTGATGATGACGTGGGAACAAGGAGATGAAGGAAGTGGTGATGATGACGTGGGAACAAGGAGATGATGGAAGTGGTGATGGTGATGATGACGTGGGAACAAGGAGATGATGGAAGTGGTGATGGTGATGATGACGTGGGAACAAGGAGATGATGGAAGTGGTGATGGTGATGATGACGTGGGAACAAGGAGATGATGGAAGTGGTGATGGTGATGATGACGTGGGAACAAGGAGACGAAGGAAGTGGTGATGGTGATGATGACGTGGGCACAAGGAGATGATGGAAGTGGTGATGGTGATGATGACGTGGGAACAAGGAGATGATGGAAGTGGTGATGGTGATGACGTGGGAACAAGGAGATGAAGGAAGTGGTGATGGTGATGATGACGTGGGAACAAGGAGATGATGGAAGTGGTGATGGTGATGATGACGTGGGCACAAGGAGATGATGGAAGTGGTGATAGTGATGACGGTTGGCGCAAGGAGATGATGGAAGTGGTGATGATGACGGTGGTGACGGTGGGAACAAGGAGGTGATGAATCCTGTGTTGTGTTGCTGTCACACTGTTGCCACTCCAGCATGGTGACTCCCCGCAGCCACCCCCCCCCCTCCAGCCCCCTCCCATGACTTGCCTTCTGTCCACTTCCTGTCACCGTTTCCTGCTTTGCTTTCAGGTGACAAGAAGAAGAGAGTCAAGTCTAGTCAAGATATTTCTTCATTGATGGTAAACTGAATAAGCAGCAATGGCTTTTATACATCTAGCTATCAATGAAAAAATAGAAAAAAAAAATATAAAGGAGAGAGAGAAAGAGAGGAAGAGAGAGAGAGAGAGAGAGAGAGAGAGAGAAAGAGAGAGAGAGAAGAAATAAATAAAAGCAACAGAAACAAAAACAAAATGCACACACACACACACACACACACACACACACACACACACAAGAATAGTGTGATGATAAAATACACACCTGCATCTCTGTATTACGCTTTGTGACGAGGTGGGTAATGAATGTTGAACAGGCTTACACACAGATGTGGCAACAGAATATGAATTTATAGAATGTATATTGTATTCTCTGAGGACAATATTTATTTCTCTGAGGGCCTCCTTTTGCTCCCAAGTCGAAAGCCCCCTTCTGGTCTGGTGTCTTGTGGACTTCAGGTCTGCTGTATCATTCCTCTACTTCTGTATTCCGCTTATTGTGTAATTATGTTGGATAGGGTAGGGGTGGGTGGGAATATTTAAGGGAGCCAGCAGCGCACAATTCCACTGGTCTGTTCCCCAAATTAGTATTCCAATACTGGGTCCGCAGCCACTATCGGAACTGATGTGAATGGGGTATTGACTACTGTCTGGGATTGTCTGAATTATTTCTCACCCTTTCTTTCCACCCACACGGACGGGCAGTCGAATATGTGACCACAAAAAGAAGACTTATAGCCAAAGATTCACACTTATAAAAAAAAAAAAAAAAAAATCTTGTAATCGGGGCGTCTTTAGGCTGCAGACACGCCAGTATACTTTATCCATTTAGCTGGAACTTCCTTCGTGCCAGAGGGCAGAATAACGGTTCTTCTGTCTCCTCATGTGCCCCCACCACCACCCCCCTCTCTCTGTCTGGAGGGAGGAATTTGTTCAATGTCCCGCCACACATACCGGTGATTGTATGCACTTCGTTAAAGTATGAATTTTCCCATTTGAATGCTATCGTTTACATGGCAGGAGAGGAGGAGGTGTGTGTGTGTGTGTGTGTGTGTGTGTGTGTGTGTGTGTGTGTGTGTGTGTGTGTGTGTGTGTGAGCCGAATGGTGAATGAGGGAAACAGGGCAGACGGAGAGGAATCAGAGATGAATAACTGGAGCGAGTGGAAATTCAGTTAAAGAAAATTACTTCGCAGACTTCGTATAAGAGACGTCTCGAATTCAGAAAGGAAAGTAACCGATTTAACAAGAGATGCAACCGATAGTAAATGTAAAAAAAAAAAAAAAAAAAAAAATCGAAGTTACCAGTTACTTTTGATGACACACACTCTCTTTCTTCCCCCCTCTCTTTTTTTTTTACCTCCCCCTTTCTTCTCCGCATCCTAACAATGTCTTTCCATTGTCTGTGTCTTTACCCTCTTCATTCCATTCTTTTCACGACCCCCCACCCTCTCTCTCTGTCTTTCTCTCTCTGGCTTTCTTGAGAAAACATTCATTCATCCAATCATAACTCGTTTGATAAAGTGCGTTTCTTTCAGTAACTACCGTGTGTATCTCTAGTCGGTATGTTTGTACATCCATATTCACAGTGACTTACTGTGAGATGATATAACCAATAATATACGAGAACGCACAAACAAGTGGCAGAGGAATGTAGGAAGTCTGGATGTAAGAAATACGAGAACACATTTTTTATGAAGAGGCTGTTACCCCACCTATTGCTCTGTCACAGATTAGACCAGCGCGCGTGCGCACACACACAGACACACACAAGCGAACACGCACGCACATACAGACACACACACACGCGCGCGCGTGAACGCAAACACACACACACACACACCCCGCCCCCCTCCCCTCACAAACACCGGAAGACGAGCCCCCCTGAATTGGAGCAATTCCCAACACCGCTGCAGAGTGGTTGTGGTGGAGTCATTGTGCCGGGGCCACTGGGGGTGCCCATGAACAGGGTACCGCCTCATTAACGGCTTCAGCTCTGCGTCTGACCCCAGAGCGAGTGTTTGTGTGTCTGATGCAGATATCCAATTTACTTAACACGATGAGAGAGAGAGAGAGAGAGAGAGAGAGAGAGAGAGAGAGAGAGAGAGAGAGAGAGAGAGAGAGAGTGTGTGTGTGTGTGTGTGTGTGTGGATGCGTGTTTAGTATGGAGGGTAATAGTCCTGGGTGTGTCTTTCTGAAAACTGTCTGATCCAAAGCGCGCCGGAAGACGAGTGATCCTCCTTCTCTTTGCTTCCTCTGCTGCCTCTCCTCCTCCTTCTTCCCTTCCTCCTCCTCCTCCTCTTCCTCCTCCTCCGTCTCCTTTTGTCTCTTCCTCCTCCTCCTTCCCTTCCTCCTCCTTCTTCCCTTCCTCCTCCTTCCCCCTCATTCTTCCCTTCCTCCTCCTCCTCCTCTTCCCCCTCCTCCGTCTCCTTTTGTCTCTTCCTCCTCCTCCTTCCCTTCCTCCTCCTCCTTCCCTTCCTCCTCCTCCTTCTCTTCCTCCTCCTTCCCTTCCTTCCTCCTCCTTCTTCCCTTCCTCCTCCTCCTCCCCTCCTTCTCTTCCTCCTCCTTCCCTTCCTTCTCTTCCTCCTCCTTCCCTTCCTTCTCTTCCTCCTCCTTCCCTTCCGCCTCCTCCACCTTCTTCTCTTCCTCCTCCTTCCCTTCCGCCTCCTCCACCTTCTTCTCTTCCTCCTCCTCCTCGTTCCCTTCCCCTCCTTCTCTTCCTCCTCCTCGTTCCCTTCCCCTCCTTCTCTTCCTCCTCCTCGTTCCCTTCCCCTCCTTCTCTTCCTCCTCCTTCTCTTCCTCCTCCTCGTTCCCTTCCCCTCCTTCTCTTCCTCCTCCTCGTTCCCTTCCCCTCCTTCTCTTCCTCCTCCTCCTTCTCTTCCTCCTCCCCCTTCCCTTCCTCCTTCCCTTCCTCCCCCTCCTCCCCTTCCTCCTCCTTCCCTTCCTCCTCCTCCTCTTCCTCCTCCCCTTCCTCCTCCTTCTTCCCTTCCTCCTCCTCCTCCTTCCCTTCCTCCTCCTTCCCTTCCTCCTCCTCCTCCTTCCCTTCCTCCTTCCCTTCCTCCTCCTCCTTCCCTTCCTCCTCCTCCTCCTTCCCTTCCTCCTCCCCCTTCTTCTATGATTTCATTCCTCGTCATCCTTCCGTTCTCTTTCCCCTGCATCTCCTGCTTCGTTCTCCTGTGTTCTCCTGTGCTCCTGACTCGCACTCTGTACGTTCAATCATTTCTATAACAGGGCTGTTACACAATGCTTCAGCTGGTCTTCTACAGTTCCACCATCAGGTCTATGAGACATTTATTCAAAGCATACTCCGATTTCAAGACCAAAACTGATGACTTAGACTGACCTTTCTTGTCCTGTTACCTGAAAGTACGTACATGGGCAACAAAAAGCTATAGAAATATAATTATATGGGTATCTTTTTGTTCAGGATTTCAAACCCGTGGTATTTTTTTTACTGATGTTTCTTTATCTATCCGCATTTCCTCGTTTTCATTCTACAACCAATTATTTGGGATGATCTGACTTCTCCCGTGCTTTCTTGTCAGCTATCTAAAGATAAGAGTTCCTCTTTGAACAGTAATTTTGGGAAGAGAGAGAGAGAGACACAGACAGACAGAGAAAGGTACCGAAAGAAATATTTCCAGTTCGGTGCATCTTTTATTTTTCCCCTGTGAGAAACGACAGAGTTGTCTGACGTGCAGGATGCACAGAACGTTCAGGTCGTTTCACCCCAAGAGCCTTTGGCCGCCATGAAATCACCCAGCTGACGACAAGAAGCGGATGGTCTTCCACTAAGCCAGTTACTTGTGTATCGTCTGGGAGTGGAGGCTGAAGATAGCAAGTAGGGGTGGATGGGGGTGGGGGAGATAGCAAGTAGGGGTGGATGGGGTGGGGGAGATAGCAAGTAGGGGTGGATGGGGGTGGGGGAGATAGCAAATAGGGGTGGATGGGGTGGGGGAGAGAGCAAGTAGGGGTGGATGTGGGTGGATGGGGGTGGGGGAGAGAGCAAGTAGGGGTGGATGTGGGTGGATGGGGGTGGGGGAGAGAGCAAGTAGGGGTGGATGGGGGTGGATGGGGATGGGGGAGAGAGCAAGTAGGGGTGGATGGGGGTGGGGGAGAGAGCAAGTAGGGGTGGATGGGGGTGGATGGGGTGGGGGAGAGAGCAAGTAGGGGTGGATGGGGGTGGGGGGAGAGAGCAAGTAGGGGTGGATGGGGGTGGGGGAGATAGCAAATAGGGGTGGATGGGGGTGGGGGAGAGAGCAAGTAGGGGTGGATGGGGATGGGGGAGAGAGCAAATAGGGGTGGATGGGGTGGGGGAGAGAGCAAGTAGGGGTGGATGGGGTGGGGGAGAGAGCAAGTAGGGGTGGATGGGGTGGGGGAGAGAGCAAGTAGGGGTGGATGGGGTGGGGGAGAGAGCAAGTAGGGGTGGATGGGGGTGGATGGGGTGGGGGAGAGAGCAAGTAGGGGTGGATGGGGGTGGATGGGGTGGGGGAGAGAGCAAGTAGGGGTGGATGGGGGTGGATGGGGTGGGGGAGAGAGCAAGTAGGGGTGGATGGGGGGTGGATGGGGTGGGGGAGAGAGCAAGTAGGGGTGGATGGGGGTGGATGGGGTGGGGGAGAGAGCAAGTAGGGGTGGATGGGGGTGGATGGGGTGGGGGAGAGAGCAAGTAGGGGTGGATGGGGGTGGATGGGGTGGGGGAGAGAGCAAGTAGGGGTGGATAGGGGTGGATTGGGTGGAGGAGAGAGCAAGTAGGGGTGGATGGGGGTGGATGGGGATGGGGGAGAGAGCAAGTAGGGGTGGATAGGGGTGGATTGGGTGGAGGAGAGAGCAAGTAGGGGTGGATGGGGGTGGATGGGGATGGGGGAGAAAGCAAGTAGGGGTGGATAGGGGTGGATTGGGTGGGGGAGAGAGCAAGTAGGGGTGGATGGGGGTGGGGCGGAGAAATAACTGGAAGTGGATATGGTGCCTCAACTGTCCAGTCCTTTAGATCCTTCTAGATGTGTTTTTTTCCGTTTCTTCTTCTCTCTGCGTTTTTATTTCATTTCTTTCTTTTTCTTGTGTCGTTTCTGGGTCCCCCCCCCCCCCCCCGTCCGTTCCATTTACTTCCTTCTTTCTCTGTTTTGTTGTTGTCTTCATTCATTCATTCTTTCCTTTCTTCCTGTCTTCCTTCCTTCTCCCTATCCCTCCTTTCATTTTCTCCCAACCTCCTTTCTTTCTCCGTTTCTTCGTCATTTCCGTTTTTTTTCTAATCTTCCAGCAGACGTAGCCTGTAGGTCAAAAGGACTGTACTGGTTCAGGCTTTGAGGTACGCTGGAATGGAGAGAGAGAGAGAGAGAGAGAGAGAGAGAGAGAGAGAGAGAGAGAGAGACAGAGAGACAGAGAGACAGACAAAAGGAGACAGAGACAGAGAGAAAGAGAGAGAGAGACAGAGACAGAGAGAGGGAGAGACAGAGAAAGGGGGAGGGAGAAAGAGAGAGAGAGAGACTGGTGTTGGTGGTGGGTGGGTGCAGCTGAGCGTCCGTTGTGTCGTTTCAAGTCGTATGATTATAGTCATTTCTTGCACATCCAAAAGGAAAATAACTACTGCCCAATTTTTAATGACTTTTGTGTTATTCGTTTATTCATTTTCGTATTTTCTTCTTTTTTTTTTCAACTTAAAACGACAAAGCCTAACTTCACAAATCCATAATCAAAGGTCATAGAGCCTTCATCTGTTTACATACACTTATAAATCCCCTCCCTCTTCCCCCCCCCCCATCCAGGGATCGCCGTGTGGGGTGTGACTCCCCCCCCCACCTCTCTCTCTCTCTCCTGCTCTCTCTCTGTTTTGTTTTGTTGACGTTAATGCAAAACAAGAAACAGACACAAAACTAAAACTGAACAAGGAAAATCAACCAATCAATTTTAAACGTTCCCTGGATAAAAAAAAAAAAAAAATGAAACAATCCAGATGATTAAGATAAAACCAGCTTCTTCAACAACAAAACACAAATAAAGTGAAATGGCTAATTTGATTAAAACTAGTTGTTCCTTGTGGGTCCGGCGCGTGCTGCGCATGCTCAAGTGCAATCCTCGCCCTCTTCCGGTTATTTGCTTGGCAGGGAGGGGAGGAGGGGGACAGCACAAATAATTCGAACAAATGTTGGAGCGAATTTCAAACTGTTATGTATTTTAGCATCAGCTTTGATTTTTACAAGACAAGACAAAAACAAGAGCA
>NC_134896.1:6024930-6029930 GCF_041734735.1 Babylonia areolata | reverse complement strand
GACAACAGAACACAGCGACACGGTGACACAGACACGGGGAAAAAGAGGGCTAAAGTGAAAGAAAGTAAAAAGAACGAACGAAAGAAGAAAGAAAGAGAGAAAGAAAGAAAGACAGAGAAAGGCGAGGCTATACAAAACATGCCAAGAAAAAAAACATGCCAATAGTTCAAGGGCATCAGAAGTCAATATCCATTTTGTCTGTCGTGTTTTTGTGCTTTATGGTTTTGTGTGCATGCCTACATTTGACATACATCTACAAACACACACACACACACACAAGAAAACAGACATAATTGTGACAAAAATTTACTTATTAAAACATCTTGCTACAGCAATGTTCTTCCTTCTTGCTAATAGCGTTGCACATGTCTAGTTTTATTATGATCATTGTCTTATATGACGGTGGACCGGAAATATTTTCATTAAGGATGCATGCAAGTGAACAATATTTTTTCTGTTTACAGCATCTAGAATGTCCTTAAACTGCGACAGTAATTGTGATTCATATTAAAAAAAAACAACAGAACCTTGTTTGCAAGGGTAAAAAAAAAATCAATATCTTACCTCCGATTAAAAAAAAGAAGAAAAAAAAATGAATTCTTTACTGTGAAACTAATCCGTAAACGCTGAATTTGAAAAAAAAGAGTCTAGATGTTTTATCATAATGCCTTATTTGCCTCACCTTCCATGTGTTTTTACAGCCTAGTATTGTTAAATATTGACTTCATCATCGTAGTTTGTCCTGCATGTGTGGATGCAAATAACTGGTAGGTGGGAGGGTGCGTGCCATTGGGCGTGTGTGTGTGTGTGTGTGTGTGGTGGTGGTGGTGGTGGGGGTGAGGGGTGGGGTGGGTGGAAGAGCGCGCGGGTATGTACATGTGTGAGTGCGTGCGTGCGTGCGTGCGTGTGTGTGTGTGTGTTTGCGTGCGCGCGCGTGTATCTGTGTGTGTGTATGTGTGTGAGTGTGTGTGTGTGCGGGAGGGGGGGAAGCGCGCGTGTATGTTTGTATATATGTGTATGCGTGTGTGTGTGTACGTGTTTTGCAGATCAAGATTTATGACACACACCGTGACATAAAAATCACAACATAATGGACACTTTCACATGAAAACCATGGCAACATTAGCCAGAGAACCTCCCATCAAAGTAATGCTCTCTCTCTCTCTCTCATGTGTTCGTACTAGCCTTTACAAGTACAGTGCAGGTGAGGACGGTTTGCAGCCAGCCACAGGTGTAACAACAACAACAACAACAACAACAATCATCATCATACCTGGAAGGAGTGCAGGTGAGGACGGTTTGCAGCCAGCCACAAGTGCAGACCCCTGGACAGCACGGACCCTGACCCGCAGGCGAACGGGGGGTAGAGGGAGGGGGGGTAGTCCTCCTCCCTCCACTTCCCCACCCTCTCCACTGCCCACTCTCGCCGGAAGCTGCAACACACGGCGGTCAAAGGGGGGTCATCCTCGTCGGTCAGCTGATCTGTCGCCGACGGAAAGTCGGCGGTGAACTGATCGCCTCGACAATTCAGCGGGAAGAGTGTGAGAGAATACAGCAATAATATGGCAGTCGTGTTCGACAATGACCATCAGAGCAGCAGAGGAGGTAACTGCGACTATCTGGGCTAGAATTTGATTATAGTGGGGAGTGTCTTGCCCAAGTTACATCCCCACTCTCTCGGCCAAGAGTGTGTCAGGACAATCAGCGTTGGGGATGGTTCCCAAACGCCAACTAGCACCCATGGCTGCAAGAGCCAGTGCAATTTTGCCTCCTAGTTTGAGAGTTATATTCCTTCACAAAAGACTGTGATGTAAATGATTTCCCGCTGTAATAGAGAAACCATTGATGATACAGCTCTCACTTTGCTGTTGGCCCAACTGTAAACTTATGTCAGTCTGTGATATAAGCTGAGTGTTGGGCCATACTAAGATAGTCACGTGTGAAACGTACAGCTTTCAAACAAAATGGTTACCATACTTTCCTTTGAATTGAGGCAACGTACAAAAATAATATTATTATATTTTCGGTAAATACTACTCAATTGAAAAAAAAAGTCAAGATTTTCAAAACTTCTCAAGTTGATGTTTTGTCTGTAAAAATACTTCAAATTTCCATTGATACATGTTGAGTTCAACGGAAGTTAAAAAAAATGTATATCTAAATATGTATATAAATAGAGAGAGAAATTTAAAAAAAAAGAATATAATTATATATTTTTTTCAAAGACTTATCCAAGCGATTTATTTAATTTTGGCATTAGTTTCCTTCAGAACACAATATTTCAGGTCATTATATCATTTTCAATTCTGTTCGTGTCCCCCCCAGTTTTTCTGTTTCGTAAATACCATCTCTCCTTCTTTATATATGAATGTATGCATGCGAAGTCGTTATTAATGTGTTGTCAAAAATCGATAAAAAGACAGGTTGCTAAGTGGTAAAACGTCCGCCTGTGAAGGGAGAGAATCTGAGGGCAAGGGACCGGAAACCCACATTCACCTAATTTTTCTTCCTCTCCACTAGACCTTGAGTGGTGGTCTGGACGCTAGTCATTCGGATGAGACGATGAATTGAGGTCCCGTGTGAAAGACCCTGCAGAGAATTCCACTCTGATAATGAAATAAATACACTTGCATGCATGAAAAACAACAACAACAACAACAAAACCGTGGAGGCCTGGGTTCGAATCCTGCTCACCCTTTCTCCCAAGTCTGACATATTTATCTATAAGTCATTAAAACGACGGAGTTTCATGACTGGTTAAAGAGAACAGAGCTTTGAGCATACACGTTGTAAGATTATATTCTTATGCAAATCTATTCTTACAAAATATGTAATCACCCCTTCAAATGGGGCCATGGCCGTACTGAATAAACTTTCGTTTCGTTTCGTTTCCCAAGTCTGACTAGAACATCAAACTGAACGTCTTATCATTCGGGTGAGGAGGCGATAAACCGAGGTCCCGTGTGCAGCATGCACTTGGCGCACTGAAAACAACAACAACAACAACAACAAAACCCATGGCAACGAGAGCGTTGCCCTCTGGCAAAATTCTGCTAAAGAAATCCACTCTGATAGGTACACGAATACATATATGCCAGTACTCAAGATCTGACTTGCGCGTTGGGCTGTGCTACTGTCATGCATCTGCCTTGCAGATGTGGTGTAGCGTATAATTATAGATTTGTCCGGACGCAGCGACGCCTCCTTCGGGAAACTGAAACTGAAAAGAAAGAAAAGAAAGAAAATGTGGCGCTACACTGTAGCGACACAAACTCCCCGGGCAGAGCAGCTCGAATTTCACACAGAGAAATCTTGTGGCAAAAATTAATAGTAATACAATACATTGCATTACACTATAATACAATACAACACAGTATAATATAGTACAATATAATACAGTGTGACACAGTACAATACTATCTATTAAATACAATACAATCTTAAACAATGATAAGATCAAGAACAGCGACCTTTACTTCTTCCAAAAAACAACAACACCCCTCTACTCTCTTCCCCCCCTCGCCCCCTCCCGCACACTGGAACTCTACCGCACGCAAGAGCTTGTGTGTGTGTGTGTGTGTGTGTGTGTGTGCGTGCGTGTGCGTGTGCGTGTGTGTGTGTGTGTGTGTGTGTGTGTGTGTGTGTGTGTGCGTGTGTGTGTGTTTGAGTGAGTGTGGGCTTGGGTGTGCGTGTGTGTATGCGTGCGTGCATAAGTATAAGTGTATGCGTGTGCGTGTGTATGTGTGCGCGTCAATATGTATGAGAATGTGTATGCGTGTTTGTGTGCGCACTTGAGTTTGTGTGAGTGAGTGCGCGGTGCGTGTATGAATGTGTCCGCGTCTGTGTGCACGTGTATGCATGTGACAATGCGCGCGCGCGCGTGTGAGTGTGACCATGAAGTGTGTGTGTGCAGAAGAGGCTCTGTCGCGCGCGCCGCGCACAGGAGTGCACGCACATGATACACAACCGATGTGGAGTTAGACGAACAGCCTACGAGTTGTGCCCCTTGCTGTGATCTGATCAGCCCCTGTCCATAACAAGACACCCCCCCCTCCCCCTCCCCCTCACCCTGACTCCACCCCCGCCTCCAGAAACAAGAAAACGGGTTACGAAAAAAAAAAGAAAAAAAAGAAAGAAAAAAAAGTGAGGACACCAACAAACTAGGGCTCGACCTCAAAGTCCCCCCCACCCTCCCTCCCTCCTCTCTCTCTCTCTGACCCCTTACCCCTCCACCTCCCCTACCCCCAAGCCCCCTCCCCCTACCCCCACTCCTCTTATACCACTTTCTCGGATACACCAGTTTACTTACAAGGGGGTGGGGTGGGGGGGTGGGGTGTTGGAGGAAAACTTTAACATGATATCGAGACACCTCTCTGCCCGTTCCCCACATAATCCCCGCGACTTGGCTGACTTTTTTTTTCTCTCTCTCTCTCTCTCCAGTTTTCTTCTTCTTCTGATTCCAGTCAGGCCAGTTGAAATCCGATCAAGAGGTCATTTTGAGTCACCCCCTCATCTCTCTTGTCCCGTTTTAGAAGAAATCTCGTCGTCCTCCTTAGAGAGAGAGAGAGAGAGAGAGAGAGGGGGGGGGGGAGAGAGAGACAGACAGAGAGAGAGACGGAGAGACAGAGACGGAGACACAGCATTCCCGGAGTGGAGAAGAGAGGAACACAGTCAGACACCCAAAGGAAGGCCCTGGCCATGGAGTACATCTGCAACCAGTACCCCCAGGAAGACTGGACCCATGTCTGAGCGAGAAGCCCTCTGTGAGGCAGCCACAACAGTCTCGCAGAACTCGACAAGAACAACAGTGCAGGTGGTGGTGTTCTCAGACGCTCTCTCCGTGCTCCAAGCCCTCAAGAACTTCCGCTGCAAAGAACAGAACCATCTCACTTCAGCCCTTGTTGCCCTTAGTGCCAGAGTGGAGAAAGTGGTGATACAATGGGTACCAGCACACTGTGGCATCAGAGGCAACGAAAAAGCGGACATTCTGGCAAAAGACG
>NC_134896.1:6012430-6022430 GCF_041734735.1 Babylonia areolata | reverse complement strand
GTCCATTATGTTGTCATTTTTTTGTCACGGTGTGTGTCATAAATCTTGATGTGCAAAACACGTACACACACACACACGCATACACATATATACAAATATACACGCGCGCTTCCCCCCCCTCCCGCACACACACACTCACACACATACACACACAGATACACGCGTGCGCACGCAAACACACACACACGCACACAGGGGGTGGGTGGTGGTGGTGGGGGGGGGGGCACTGACGAAATAGTAAGCCACTCATTCTCCCCTCCCACCTTCCCTGGCGCTTTCTGCTCTCCCCCCCCCCCCCTCCCCATCCCCCCCCTCTTATATCCCCCCGGCCCCACCCCTCAATTTTTTTGGCCATCTGAATTAAAGAATTGATCAAGCAGACCTCCCCCCCCCCCCTCCGCCCCCCGTTCACCCCCCTCCCACTCCACACACACACACACAGGAAACGAAAAGTGAAAACAAGAAAACAAAGCCGCCAAACGTAAAGGTATGCCACTCATGAACACCCCCGAAAGCGGAGTATGGCTGCCTACATGGCGGGGTAAAAACGGTCATACACGTAAAAACCCACTCGTGTATATACGAGTGAATGTGGGAGTTGCAGCCCACGAACAAAGAAGGAGACAAAGAAGAAGAAGAGCCACTCATCAACTCTCTCTCACTCTCGAGCTCACCTCCCCCCCCCCCTCCTGGTTTTCAGCCAATGTGAATTAAGGAATGGATATAGCAGCCTCCTCCCCCCCCCCCGCCCCGGGACACATCTGAATCGACCCAATCCCCCCTTCTTCTTCTTCTTCTGCGTTCGTGGGCTTCAACTCCCACGTTCACTCGTATATACGCGAGTGGGCTTTTACGTGTATGACCGTTTTTACCCCGCCATGTAGGCAGCCATACTCCGTTTTCGGGGATGTGCATGCTGGGTATGTTCTTGTTTCCATAACCCACCGAACGCTGACATGGATTACAGGATCTTCAACGTGCGTATTTGATCTTCTGCTTGCGCATACACACGAAGGGGGTTCAGGCACTAGCAGGTCTGCACATGTGTGAGATCGTAAAAATCTCCACCCTTTACCCACCAGGCGCCGTCACCGTGATTCGAACCCGGGACCCTCAGATCGAAAGTCCAACGCTTTAACCATTCGGCTATGGCGCCCGTCGACCCCCCCACCCCAACTCTTGGTCCTTGCCCCGTCCCCCCCCCACTGACCGCCCCCCACCGGTACCACCCCCAGGTCAAACACCCTGACCAATTCTTCTCACGTCAACCCCAACCGCCCTGGTCGCTTCCCGCGGGATTCCGGAGTTCCTGAGGTGGAGACGGAGGACAGTGAAGGGGTGGGTGGGGGGGGGGATGGTGAGAGGCAGGCACGGTTTCTTCATTCATCTCTCCACCCACAGGTTGCGCATGTTAGAGAACCCACGGCTGGCATGGACATTTTTCTTTTGTACGTATTTTCTATACTGATATGCATCTGTGCGCTCCAGACTTTATCATGATGTGATGTGCAGTCTATTTGACACCAGAATTCATCATGATGTGATGTGCAGTCTATTTGAGACCAGACTTTATCATGATGTGATATGCAGTCTATTTGACACCAGATTTTATCATGATGTGATATGCAGTCTATTTGACACCAGAATTGATCATGATGTGATATGCAGTCTATTTGAGACCAGACTTTATCATGATGTGATATGCAGTCTATTTGACACCAGACTTCATCATGATGTGACGTGCAGTCTATTTGACACCAGACCTCATCATGATGTGATATGCAGTCTATTTGACACCAGACTTTATCATGATGTGATATGCAGCCTATTTGACACCAGACTTTATCATGATGTGCAGTCTATCTGACACCAGACTTTATCATGATGTGATGTGCAGTCTATCTGACACCAGACTTCATCATGATGTGACGTGCAGTCTATTTGACACCAGACTTCATCATGATGTGATGTGCAGTCTATTTGACACCAGACCTCATCATGATGTGATATGCAGTCTATTTGACACCAGACTTCATCATGATGTGATATGCAGTCTATTTGATACCAGACTTTATCATGATGTGATATGCAGTCTATTTGACACCAGATTTTATCATGATGTGATATGCAGTCTATTTGACACCAGATTTTATCATGATGTGATATGCAGTCTATTTAACACCAGACTTTATCATGATGTGATATGCAGTCTATTTGACACCAGACTTCATCATGATGTGATATGCAGCCTATTTGACACCAGACTTCATCATGATGTGATATGCAGTCTATTTGACACCAGACTTCATCATGATGTGATATGCAGTCTATTTGACACCAGACTTCATCATGATGTGATATGCAGCCTATTTGACACCAGACTTCATCATGATCTGATATGCAGCCTATTTGACACCAGACTTCATCATGATGTGATATGCAGCCTATTTGACACCAGAATTCATCATGATGTGATATGCAGTCTATCTGACAGGCACACAGACTACACACACCGACAGAAGAAAAAGGCGAGGCTGTATTGTGGTGCCAGCGCCGTTCCTGAAGACAGCACCCTTTCACGTGGTGAGAACCATGCGTTGAAGAAACTGGGAGTGACAATGAAACATGCATGGGCCTCCAAAGCCGATGTCAAACTCTTCGATTCACCCGATCAAGTATGCATGAGCGAAGCCAGTGTTAAAATCTTCGATTCATTCGAAAAGGTCCTCAAACTGAAAGCGATAATCAAGTATGCATGAGCCACTTTGGCCAACATCAAACTTTTCGATTCACTCGAAACGCTCCCTGTTTCCGCTCTCGATCTTTCGGTAATAAGACACGTGCGACGGCCCCTGTCAATGATCGGTAGGTGGTTCATGACCCTTCGAACCTGCTGACCAAAGTTTGAACACGTTTAACCCTCAACCTCCCAACAGAAGACTGTGGAAGAATCAGTTTGCTGTTGGCCTTGTGATCCAGTGTTCACCAGTGATCAGGGTTCGAGAGCCCCGTTTCGGCATGGTGTTGTGTCCTTGAGAATTGATTGATATGTGTACTTACATAGCGCCTATCCTCGGTCGGAGACCAAGCTCTAAGCGCTTTACAAACACGGGGTCATTTGTGCAACAGGCTGCCTATCTGGGTAGAGCCCACTGACGGCTTCCACTGGGCACTCATCATTCGTTTCCTGTGTCATTCAATCAGATTTCAGGCACACATACATACACACTCAAACATGTAAAATTTCGCATTTTACGTGTATGACCATTTTGTTTATTTACCCCGCCATATAAGCAGCCATACTCCGTTTTCGGGGTGTGTGCATGCTGGGTATGTTCTTGTTTCCATAACCCCCCGAACGCTGACATGGATTACAGGATCTTTAACATGCGTATTTGATCTTCTGCGTGCGTATACACACGAAGGGGGGTTCAGGCACTAGCAGGTCTGCACATAATTATGTTGACCTGGGAGATCGGAAAAATCTCCACCCTTTACCCACCAGGCGCCACCGAGATTCGACCCCATGACCCTCAGACTGAAAGTCCGACGCTTTAACTCACTCAGTACGGCCAGTCCTCTCTTCTCCACTACACAGACCCCTCGGATATCCAGTGGGTGTCTCAATGACCCAACCTTTAGCTTCCGTCGTCAGAACTGTGGAATTCTTTGTCAACATTCACCTCTTCAGTATAAGAGCGTTCCGCTTGCAATATTTTGATGATGGTAATTGGTGTGAAACGCAGTTAACGTCGTCTCTTTCGCCGTTCGCATGGAGAGAGTTAAAACAGCGGAACGAGAGGACTGGGCCCCTGCCTTCCCATGCCGATCCACAGACACAGTGGATATGAGTTCACTGCACCGATGGCCGAAAAAGGTGACGGGACCTTTAACTCTCTCCATACGAACGGCGAAAGAGACGACGTTAACAGCGTTTCACCCCAAGTACAACCATCAAAATATTGCAAGCGGAAGGCTCTTACACTGAAGAGGTGAATGTTGACAAGGAATACCACAGTTCTGACGACGGAAGCTAAAGGTTGGGTCATTCAGACACCCACTGGACATCCGAGGGGTCTGTGAAGAGGAGAAGAGAGGACTGGCCGTACTGATTGAGTTAACCTTCAAGCAAGTCAACGGAGAGGACGGTCCATGAACATGAAAGTGAACATGATGGCCACGACCCGCCAGTGAACAACAAACAACAAGAGGAAGACAGGAAACGGTGCGCATTTCGTCGTGAGTGAAAATACTGATAATAATAATGATGATGATAATAATAATCATTATCATCATCATAGTGATGCAACTACTGCTGCTACTACTACTAATGATAATACTAATACTAACAACAAGAAGAAGAAGAAGAATAACAACAACAAAAATGATAATAATAACAATACTACTACTACTACTAACAACCACAACCACAACGACAACAACAACAACAACAACAATAATAATAATAATAATAATAATAATAATAATAATAATAATAATAATAATAATAATAATAAGAAGAAGAAGAAGAAGAAGAAGAAGAAGAAGAGGAAGAAGAAGTTTATCTAAAAAAAAAAATATATATAGAAGAAAAAAACGAAACGCCTAACCAAATAAAAGGAAATTTGCTGTATGTAGGCGCATTTTGCAATACAACAGTTCCAATGAGAATGCATTACAATACGACCCTTTTTCAGTTGAATAATCCTTCCCCTGTCATTAATTTTCAGAAATGATGATTTCAAAGTAATAACAATAATAATAAATAATGTAATAGAAATAACAACAACAACAACATCAATGATGATAATAATAATAATGATATTACTATCATCGTTTATTTTCAGTCTAATATCATTTTTTTATGAACAGACTATAAATCAACAAACATAACAATATAACATTACATTACAATACGTCACACCATCCAACAGAACACACAAGAAAAATCAACTGAATGAAAAAAACACACAAAAAAACCAACAAAAAACCAAAAGAACTACAAAACATTTCAAACTTTGCCACAGGTAACACAGCTATCCATCCACCATGCTGACACTAAAAACCAAAACAACAGCAACACACAGACACACACACAGACACAGACACAGACACAGACAACTCCAATACAGAACTCACTGGTGAACTCTAGTCCATGACAGCCACGCGACGCGAAGAGCGACAGACCCTCCCCTCCACCACTCCCCCCTTCAACTAGATCCTCAGTGGAGCTGCTCAGTCGGAAGGGACGATAAACCGAGGTCCCGTGTGTACGTGTGTGTGTGTTGCCAGCATGCACTTGACGCACCTGATGGAACCCGCGGGGGGAGGGGAGAGGGGAGAGGAGAGGGTTGGGGGGCGGGGGGGGGGGGGGGAGAAAAGAAAGGGGATTGGCTCTTGGTAAACTTCTGCAGGAAAATCCACTTTGACAGGAAAACAAATACACTTACAGGCAGATACATCAGAAGAAGAAGAAGAAGAAAAAGGTTGGCTGGGTACTGCAGTGGCGCGTTCTCCACCGGGGAGATCAGACCGACTTACAGAGCAATGTGTTGTGACAAGCTGAGTAATACCAGTTAGTAAACCTAACCAAGTTCAAGACAGCCACGTGAGGTAAAAAAAACAAACGCTTTGTCACACTGGCCACCAGCATCACGGGGGGACAGGCCACACACACACATCTCCCAGCGTCAGTTTCACTTTCTCAAGCGTTCGGACAAGCCCATATACGCTACATCACATCTCCTACGAAGATGCTTGAGCAGCAGCAAAACCCAACGCGCTTAGTCAGGCCTTGGGTGCATGCTTGTGATATGTGTGCGCCAATCAGAATGGAGGACAGCATTCTCGTTGCCATGGGTTCTTGCACACGGAACCTGGGTTTATTGTCTCATCCTGACGGGCGCAATAGCCGAGTGGTTAAAGGGTTGGACTTTCAATCTGAGGGTCCCGGGTTCGAATCTCGGAAACGGCGCCTGGTGGGTAAAGGGTGGAGATTTTTCCGATCTCCCAGGTCAACATATGTGCAGACCTGCTAGTGCCTGAACCCCCTTCGTGTGTATACGCAAGCAGAAGATCAAATACGCACGTTAAAGATCCTGTAATCCATGTCAGCGTTCGGTGGGTTATGGAAACAAGAACATACCCAGCATGCACACTCCCGAAAACGGAGTATGGCTGCCTACATGGCGGAGTAAAAACGGTCATACACATAAAAGCCCATTCGTGTACATACGAGTGAACGTGGGAGTTGCAGCCCACGAACGCAGAAGAAGAAGAAGAAGAAGTCTCATCCGAATGACTAGACGCTCAGTTCGATTTTCCAGTGAAGCTTGGGATTCGAACACACACCCTCCCGGACTTTCTATATTGGCAGCTGAGTGTCTTAACCATTCCGCCACCTTCCTCCTTTTCTGAACTCACCTTTTTTTTTTTCTATATCTAAAAAATCTCATTCCATGCTCCCAGTCTTGCCAAACGACAGCGTTCTCGCCAGCTTAGGTCAGGCTGCATGCAAATAGGCAGAACATATGGGAAAGATTTTTTGAAGACACACACACACACACACACACACGCGCGCGCGCGCGCGTGCGCAAACACACAAGCACGCGCGCACACACGCACACACACGTGTGTGTCAACAATCCAGGAAGTTACGCGGAAAGAAAACGGACGAAAAAAAAAAACCAGTAAAAAAAAAAGGAAAAGAAAAGAAAAAGACGAACACGAGAGCAATAAATGAAAAGGCGAAAAAATTCTGATGAAGTTCCTGAAAGCAACCAAAGACGACACAAACAGTCGACTCCACGTAAAACATCCACACGTTGAAAGAGGAAGAGGGGGGAGAGAGAGAGTGTGGGGATGGGAGTGGTGCGTGGGTGGAGATTAAGTGGAAACAGGACATACATAATCAAGTAATGTAAAGAAAAATCAAAATCTGCTGACTACACAGAAGCGTCGTAGCACGTGAAATTTGACACTGCTCCCTCTCCTCTCCCTCTCTCTCCCCCTTCTCTCACCCCCCTATCTACCTCTCCCCCCTCTCTCTCTCTCCCACCCTCTCTCCCCTCTCTCTACCTCTCCCCCCTCTCTCTCTCCCCCCTCTCTCTACCAATCTCCCTCCCTCTCCCTCTCTCTCCCTCTCTCTTCCCCCCTCTCCCTCTCTCTTCCCCCCTCTCCCTCTCTCTTCCCTCCCTCCCTCTCTCTTCCCCCCTCTCCCCCTCTCTTCCCTCCTTCTCTTCCTTCCCTCTCTCTCACACTCTCCCCCCTCTCTACCTCTCTCCCCCCCCTCTCCAACCCTCTCTCGCCCCCGCTCTCTCTCCCCCCCCTCTCTCTCCCTCTTTTCCCCTTCTCTCTCCCTCTCTCTACTAATCTCCCTCCCTCTTCCCTCTTCCCCCCTCTCTCTCCCCCTCTCTCCCCCCCTCTCTCTACCAATCTCCCTCCCTCTCCCCTCCTCTCCCACCCTCTCTCTCTCCCCACCCTCTCTTCCCCTCTCTCTCTCTCCTACCCCCTCTCTCCCCACCCTCTCTTCCCCTCTCTCTCTCTCCTACCCTCTCTCTCCCCCCTCTCTCTATCAATCTCCCTCCCCTCTTCCCCATCTCTCCCCCTCTCTCCCCCCCCCTCTCTCTGGGAAGACCGCAGATACAAAGTGCAGTGCCACTCAGCTGAGTTTTTTGGGTTAAAAAAAAATCTCCTTGCATGTTTGTATTTCATTTTGAGCGGGGATTTGCTGCTGTCACAGAAATCAGACATTTGTCAGCGGTTGCCACGGGTTCCTTCAGCAATCTGCGCCTGGTTCCTCCTTGTTTCTTTACCTACATTGAAAGACTAACACCCAGTCCTGTGGAAGAAATCCTTTCTGATAGGTACACAAATATATATACACGCACTCGAGGCCGATGAGGTGTAGCGTATGCGGACTGGTCCAAACGCAGTGATGCCTGAACTAAAACTGGCACCCTGGTTTACATTCATGTCTGCTGGGGGCGGGGGTGGGGGTGTGGGGGGACGTGGAGGGGTGAGAGAATATGGGAGAATTGAACACGTACTTTTCGCTGTGTGTGTGTGTGTGTGTGTGTGTGTGTGTGTGTGTGTGTGTGTGTGTGTGTGTGTGTGTGTGTGTGTGTGTGTGAGTGAAAGTGTGTGTGTGTGTGTGTGTGTATGTGTGTGTGCGTGTGTGAGTGAAAGTGTGTGTGTGTGTGTGCGTGCGTGCGTGTGCGTGCGTGCGTGCGTGTGTGTGTGTGTGTGTGTGTGTGAGCGAGAGAGACAGAGACACAGAGAGAGTGTGTGTGGATGAGTGGGCACCTCGCGTGGACGCACCCGTTCACGTATTTGCTTGCAGAAGAACACGCGCGCGCCTTAGTGCAAATTAAAAAGAGAAACTCCCCCAAAACAACAAACAAAACAAAACCACCAAAAAAAACCCCCAACAATCACGTCAAATCACTCATCCTCTCGCAAGACACAAGCCGTGATCCCAAACAAACACCCAGCTTGATAAAAAAACAACAACAACAAACAAACAAACAAACACAAAAACGTTGATGATTCAGGGGGCGGCATTTCAGACATAAACTGCACTTTCCCTTTGTGTCCTTCGTCAAACTGCCGGCACTGGACTGCCCCGATCATTTCGGGAAGTGGAAAAACGAGGTCAGCAAAGGGGCGGTAACCACGTGCCGTCAGACAATTAACACAGGGTGAGGGTGGGGGAGGAGGGGGTGTTGGGGGGTGAGGGGGAGGGGGGTGGTGGACGGGGGTGGGTGGGGGGGGGGGTTGGGGGGGGCGAAACGTGACGACATGCTCTGTGACCGGACACTGAGGTATGACATGGCTTACATGGCCTGCTCACCCCTCTACTTCACTCTCTCTCTCTCTCTCTCTTGTCTTTGGAAGATATTTTACCCCTTTCAGTTCTCTCCCTTCCTCCCTCTCTCTCTCTCTCCCTTCTCTCTCTCATCTGTGTGTGTGTGTGTGTGTGTGTGCGTGTGCGCGCGCGCATGTGTGTGTGTGTGCGTGTGCATGTGTGTGTGCGTGTGTGTAGAAAGAGACGAGAGACACTGACAATGACAAAGTCTTTATTGTCTATTCAGCGTTTCAACAACGACATAGAGAGAGAGAGAGAGAGAGAGAGAGAGAGAGAGAGAGAGACAGACAGACAGACAGACATACGTGCGCAAGCACACACGTATGCGAGCGTGTCTTCGTACGTGCATGAATGTTTGCGCATACGTCTTTCTTTGCCGGAAAGCGCGCGTGCGCGCAACCTCGCGAACCTTCGCTTTTCTGCGTGTGCCAGCGCGTGCGCGTATGAACCAAATTCGAAATTAATTCCCGTTGGCATTAAAATGATAGATCAACCCCCTAAATCCTCCGGGCGTGAGCTTTGATACCGGCGTGACCTGTGGCTTCGCTGAAACCCAGTGCTCAGACCCATTACAATTTTGTCTGATGTTTTTGGCGAATTCATTTGTTTTCGGGGGGGAAAAGAAAGACAGAAAAAGAGAAGAGATAATAAACAGATAATAAACAGAAGAGATGATAAACAGATAATAAACAGAAGAGATAATAAACAGATACGAATATCAACAGCGACAGCAGCAGTAAAAACAAGAGTAGCGATGATAACAACAATGACAAGAACGACAGTGCTGCTGCTGCTGCTGTAGATGATGACAATGATGATGGTGATGATAACAATAATGATAATCATCATCATCATCATCAGTCATCATCACCATCATACAATTTATGATTGTTCAACAATCTCGAGTGTGTGTTCACAAACTCTCATTCTTCTCTGACTCTCCGTCCTCTCACCAACGTATTCTTGCTATTCATATATAATATCATATATATATATATATATATATATATATATATACATATATATATATATATATATGTATACATATGTATATATACATACATACATACATATATATAGATAAGATAGATATAGATATAGTGTGTGGGCATATATATATATATATATATATAT
>NC_134896.1:6004930-6007430 GCF_041734735.1 Babylonia areolata | reverse complement strand
GTTCTTGATATTGACGCTAAGAAAGTTTACCTCTGCGTGAAGAGCTATGCGGGGTGGGGGTAGGAGGTGGGAGGGTGCGGGGGATGTGGGGGGAGGGGGGGGGAGGACTTTGAGCGAAGAAAGTCTTTTCCTTTTAGTCACATTACAAACGTTGATGTGTTGAACATCATATCTGGATTTCCGCGTTTTCTTTGGGTTTTTTTTGCATTATTTTTTTAAAGACATTTTACAGTTATCTCGGTGAAGGCTTAAAGCAAGCTAACCATCTTGGACTGAATGGAGGGGGAAAAGCAGTGCACACGGGACCCCGGTTTATCCTATCATCTGAATGACCAGATTGTCAGTTTGATTTTCCAGTCAAACGTGGGAGAAAGGGCGAGAGCGGGATTCGAACCCACACCCTCACGAACACTGTATTGGCAGATAAACGTCTTAACCATTCTGCCCTCTTCCTCAGTCCAATGGATTTCAGCAACGCAGACAGACTCACAGCCCACTGAGCTGAATAGGTTGGAGGCCCCACAAAGAACAAAAACACCACCACCAAAAACAGTGTCAATGTGTGTGTGTGTGTGTGTGTGTGTGTGTGTGTGTGTGTGTGTGTGTGTGTGATCATCGTTTTCTCTCTCAGGTAAGTCTTCGTCGCAGTTAACATTTTACAGCAGAGTAACCACACTCTCTCTGTCTCCGTCTCTTGTCCAGTTGTTCGTATACATTAAATCCAAAGTAATTTTCAACTACAACGGAATTGCCAGCTCAATTAGAGAGACTCGGAGATAGAGGGTGAGAGGCGTTCGCCAGAAACAAACGCCTTCCCGCGGCAGGCAGTGGCCTACCCCAAGATGGCGGCCAGCCGGCGCGCGGCCGGCCTCCCTTCTTCCCCACCTTACCACCCGGTCCATGCTCGCCCCCCGGACATGAGACATACGTCCCTTTTTGTAGCTCTCTCATACGCCTATGGGACGTCTCTCACGTCTCTCTCTCTCACGCCTCTCTCTCTCTCTCACGCCTCTATCTCTCACGTCTCTCTCTCTCTCTCACGCCTCTATCTCTCTCACGCCTCTCTCTCTCTCTCTCACGCCTCTATCTCTCACGCCTCTCTCTCTCTCTCACGTCTTTATCTCTCTCACGCCTCTCTCTCTCACGCCTATCTCTCTCACGTCTTTATCTCTCTCTCTCACGCCTCTCTCTCTCTCACGCTATCTCTCACGCCTCTCTCTCTCTCTCACGCCTATCTCTCTCACGCCTCTATCTCTCTCACGCCTCTCTCTCTCACGTCTTTATCTCTCACGCCTCTATCTCTCACGTCTCTCTCTCTCTCACGTCTTTATCTCTCACGCCTCTATCTCTCACGTCTCTCTCTCTCTCTCGCGTCTCTATCTCTCACGTCTCTATCTCTCACGCCTCTATCTCTCACGTCTCACGCCTCTATCTCTCACGCCTCTATCTCTCACGTCTCACGCCTCTATCTCTCACGTCTCTATCTCTCAGGTCTCTATCTCTCACGTCTCTATATCTCTCACGCCTCTATCTCTCACGTCTCACGCCTCTATCTCTCACGTCTCTATCTCTCACGCCTCTCTCTCTCTCTCACGCCTCTCTCTCTCTCACGTCTCTATCAGCAATTCAGCTGGCTGGGAGGAGTGCAGGCTGACTCACCTCCCCCACCACTGCTTCCCCACCAAGGGCTGGCCAGCCAACATGTCCGCCACTCTCCCCAGGTCCACCAAGCTGTCGTCGTCCGTCTTCATCACGTGGTCGGCCGCGAACTCCTGCGAGAACCTGTGAGATTTGGAGAAAGAAAGGTTAAAAACCGTGGCACAGTTCTCTCCATAGTTACTTTTTTTATATTGTAAGATAGTGTTGTTGTAAAAGACACATTCCATATACATCGCACGAATGTTCACAAACGAATGTTGCGCGCGCGCGCACACACACACACACACACGTGCGCGCGCGCACACACAACACACACACGCACACACATACACTTGTACGTGCATACGCACATACAGATATCGACACACATGCAAGCGCGTGCGCATAAATCGAAACACATGTTCATATCACACAACACCACACAAACACGTGCCCACATATGAACGAGACACACACACACACACACACACACACACACACACACACAGAGAGACAGAGAGAGAGAGAGAGAGAGAGAGAGAGAGAGAGAGAGACAGAGAGAGACAGAGAGAGAGAATGAATGAATGAATGAATCTTTATTTTCCAACGGTGAAGACAGTACTTTAGACGACTTACACGTCTGCCGTTGTTCTAAGAGACACACAAACACATACGCATATAAATGTTGTTATACTTAATACATGTATAATGTTCAAGTATAACACAGCGTCAAACTGAGAGACACAACATCGCTCACATCTGTACGAAACGGAAGCGAGTAACACACACACACACACACACACACACACGCACACACACACACACACGCACACACACCAAGGGAAAAACAACGACAACAAAA
>NC_134896.1:5994930-6002430 GCF_041734735.1 Babylonia areolata | reverse complement strand
AAACATTAAAAAAGAAACAAAAACAAAACCCAAAGACAAAAACACCATTACTCGACCATCCATTCTATCAACGATACTGTTCAATGTCTACCTTATTATCTGGCTTACAGTCTGAACATAAGATAGTAGACATTATACATTATTATCCCCCTCATTTACTCTGGTATTGTTCTGAATAATAAGACTACATCTTATTCTTTGTGCTTCTACAAGAAATTTAGCCATTGACAGTATTGTAAGATCGTCATTAGACGACAAAGCAGAAACAATGTCGTGCCTTTTAGCTACATCAGACTGAAAGAACTCGTACTTATCTCTTATCCTATCGAATGATTTACATTGAAACAAGTAATGTTTTTCATCATCTACACTAAAAGCACACAAAGGGCATGGTGATTCTGTGGATGTCCCAGGCTGAAACCATCTTTTTTTTGCATTAAATCCAAATGTCCTTAGTCGAAATCTTGCAAAGTTTATTCTTTGCCACTTATCTGTGATGACTGTCAGGAATTTTTCCGTTTGAAATATACTTTTGAATGAAAAAAAACAACTATATTTTTCTTTAGTTTCCATATCAGAATGCCAATTTTGTTTAAAAGAACAAATAAGTCTATCTTTAAATTCCGAAATAAACTGCTGTTCATTTCCCACTTCCTGGGACATCCACACAATTCCAAAACCATGTTCAGACAAAATCTTTTTAACATAATAAGCCCAGTTTTCTCTAAATAAATCCATTTGTAATAACATCATATCATAAGCCTGTTTACACAAACGTGATTGCGAAAGGGGGGGCATAGAGAGAGAGAGAGAGGGGGACAGAGAGACAGAGAGAGAAAGAGGGACAGAGAGAGAGAGAGAGAGAGAGAGAGAGAGAGAGAGAAAGGTCTCAAACAAGCAAATACATGTATAGTATGCATGTGCCTAAAAGTCCACCGTATTTGTGTTTGTATTCAATTTCCGATTCAAGTCTGTACCTTTAATGTACCCCCTCTCCCCTCACCCCCCCCCCCCCACTCCGGCCGCCCCCCCCCCCAGCCCCCACCCCCTCCAATATTCCATCAATTCAAATACACTAGGTATATATATATATATATATATATATATATATATATATATATATATATATATATATATAGACATACTCTTCTCTGTTCTACAACAAAGTAGTCACACAGTGTATCTCCCCTCTGTCACATGCCCCCCCGCCCACACCCCACACGCCCCCCCTGCCCCCCCTCCCCCCCACACAACAATACCCCACCCGTCCGCTCACCTCCCACAAGGAAACAATGACTTCACACCACGGCCCACCAAAGCCAGTCCAAGGGAAAACCACACAGGCGTGCAGGTTTTCTGGAAGGCAGAGGGGGACATGAAATCGCGATCCTGTCTCCGAGAATGCCTGCCTGAGACCAATATATATATATATATATTTTTTTTTTTGGAGAAACCTACGTACATGCCTGTCATTTCCAGATCCCGATACCACCGTCAGTCACAGTCATAAACGGACATACAAACACACCCATGAACCCACCCACCCATCCACCCGCTTCCATGTATGCATGTATGTATGTATGTATATATGTATGCATGTATGTATGCGTGAGTGTGTGCGTGCGAGCGTGCGTGCATATGTGTGTGTGTGTGTGTGTCTGTGTGTGTGTGTGTGTGTGTGTGTGTGTGTGTGTGTGTGTGTGTGTGTGAGAGAGAGAGAGAGAGAGAGAGTGTGTGTGTACCTATCAATTTATCTATAAACAGGTGCGCGAGTGCACATACATATCGCTTTCATCATTTAAATTCATAAACATTTTGCCATCCGTTTTTTTCTTTTTTTTTTTCTTCTTTTATTTTTAAGAAAAGTGGAGAAGGAAGAGGAGGAAGAGGAGGAAGAAGAAGAAGAAGAAGAAGAAGAAGGAGGAGGAGGAGAAGGAGGAGGAGGAGGAGAAGGAGAAGGAGGAGGAGGAGAAGGAGGAGGAGGAGGAGGAGAAGGAGGAGGAGGAGGAGGAGGAGGAGGAGGAGAAGGAGGAGGAGGAGGAGGAGGAGGAGGAGAAGAAGAAGAAGAAGAAGAAGAAGAAGAAGAAGGAGAAGAAGAAGGAGGAGGAGGAGGAGCGAAAAGTCTCACAGTTAAATCAATTTCATCTGACTATCTGATTTCACCTTCAACATTTGAAATAGGAAGCACAAGAAGAAGAAGAAGATAGCCATGAAGAATTAAAGAAGAAGAAGAAGTTTCAGTTTCAGTAGCTCAAGGAGGCGTCGGACAAATCCATATACGCTACACCACATCTGCCAAGCAGATGCCTGACCAGCAGCGTAACCCAACGCGCTTTGTCAGGCCTTGAGAGAAAAAAAAACAACAAACAAAAAAACAACTAATTAAATAATAATAATATAATCTTAAAAAAAAATCATGATAATAAGAATGAAAATAAAATAAGTAGATAAAAAAACAAACAAACAAACAAAAAATAACAATGATGATAAATAAGCAAAGAAATGACTAAAAAAAAAGAAAAAAAAAGAAAAGAAAAAAGCAGACACACATTCACACATACACACACACATGCATACCACATATGCATAACAGAAGAAGAAGGAGAAGGAAAATTAGAGGAGCAAAGGCTGGGGTGCAGGGGGTGGAGCGAGTCTTCTAACCTGCGATTCACCCAAATTTGAATTTCCAAACTTCAGAAAAAAAAAACACAAAAAAACCCAACCTTAAAATTCTGTATGAGAACAAAAAGGAAAAAAATAAAATGAGCAAGCAAAAGTCCGAAGAGAAGTTAGGAAACGTCTGTTGTTTTCACAAAGACTTCCTCATTCTTCTCACATCCAACCTCGTACCCTTATTGTTAATGAATAGTCTGCTGAATCTATTCTCTCTCTCTCTCTCTCTCTTTCTCTCTCTTCCCCCCTCTCTCTCTCTTCTTTTTCTTCTGGTATTGCCCAATCTATCTTTGGAGACAGAGAAATCGTGAACAGCGTCCCCAATTCTGTCTCAAGACCATAGTGTGATTACGACTGGAAAAGAAAAAAAAAGTGTATGTAAACTCATCTCTCTCCCCGCCCTCCATCTCTCTCTCTCTCTCTCTCCCCCCCCGCCCCCTTCCTCTCTTTCTGCCAGCCCCTTTCTCTCTCTTTATGCACAGGACAAGAATAAGAATAACTTTATTATCTCCAACTGGAGAAATTTGGCCAGGTGCATTATCACAACAGTTTCAGTTTCAGTAGCTCAAGAAGGCGTCACTGCGTTCGGACAAATCCATATACGCTACACCACATCTGCCAAGCAGATGCCTGACCAGCAGCGTAACCCAACGCGCTTAGTCAGGCCTTGAGACACAACATAGACAAGTAAAGAACATGGGGACCATAACTGTAAAAGTCAACAACAGCTTTTACGAATATTACGAAGACACAAATGTAAAAAAAATATCACATACACCGTTTCATACATACATCCACACACTGCAGGTAATAAATGGTATTCTTAATGTAAAAACAGAAAGAATTAAGAAACATTATTTTGAATATAATCATAAGCATAGCCTACTGTATTGCACATTGATTATAATAGACAGATAAGATAAGAATAAAGATAAATTGCGGAAAACCACAACCAGATAATCAGCACACACCCGCACCCCCCCCCCCCCCCCCCCCCCCCCCCCCACACACACACACGGTTTACTTGATGAAACAAGAGTGGAGTGATGGCCTAGAGGTAACGCGTCCGCCTAGGAAGCGAGAGAATCTGAGCGCGCTGGTTCGAATCACGGCTCAGCCGCCGATATTTTCTCCCCCTCCACTAGACCTTGAGTGGTGGTCTGGACGCTAGTCATTCGGATGAGACGATAAACCGAGGTCCCGTGTGCAGCATGCACTTAGCGCACGTAAAAGAACCCACGGCAACAAAAGGGTTGTTCCTGGCAAAATTCTGCAGAAAAATCCACTTCGATAGGAAAAACAAACAAAACTGCACGCAGGAAAAAATAGCAAAAAAAAATGGGTGGCGCTGTAGTGTAGCGACGCGCTCTCCCTGGGGAGAGCAGCCCGAATTTCACACAGAGAAATCTGTTGTGATAAAAAGAAATACAAATACAAAACAAATAATAAACATATGTTCTCAAACAAAAGCATTTCACATATTCGCTTTTAAAATATTGCAATTAATCAGGATCAGTGCTTCTCACAGGCTCCACATAAAATTTAAAAAAAACCCCAAAAAACAAAACCAAAAACGTTTCCCACACTTAACATCTCACTTCACACAAGAATGTCAAAGGACCACTGTTCGCGCATGAATGTCAAACACGGACAAAGCACATCATGCTATTTCGGACAGATAACTGAATTCAATTGTCAAGTGACGATACCGAGAATGTATCAAGTCAGTCCGGTAACCAGAACAAACACAGTTCCTTGCAGATCAACGTCTCCCTCCAGTTAAAAAGAACAAGAAACAGAGAGAGGAGAGAGAGAGAGAGAGAGAGGGAGAGAGAGAGAGAGAGACGCTTGATGGTTTGACACTTTGTCCATGAAGTCCTTATGACATAGGTGAATGCATCAGCATACTTTCTTATTATGACAAACCGTTTTGATAAACGAAAGAACTGGTGAAAGGAAATAATGAAACAAACAATGAGAGAGAGAGAGAGAGAGAGAGAGAGAGAGAGAGAGAGAGAGAGAGAGAGAATGAACGAACGAATCTTTTTAATGAGGGAAGTGGAATAAGCATGCATATGCTTTTTTACATCCAGCCCTCAGGGCAAAAAGAAATGAAATCAAAATGAGAGAGAGAGAGAGAGAGAGAGAGAGAGAGAGAGAGAGAGAGAGAGTCAGTCAAAAGACGAGATTTTATTACTGTATTAAAAACGTTGTGGGTGGTACCATTCAATCCTGTTTCGAATTACTTCAAATCAAAATAATCAAGAACGAGATCTCAGGACATTGGTTGCAGCCATGTCTACATGAACACAGAATGAAAAAAATGAAATATTGTCAAATCGAACCCGACGATATAAAAGCCAATGTGTGTCGTTCAACCGACATTCCTTCTTGATTCCAAACAGCAAATCTCTAATTGTTGAGAGTTCTCAAGCCCCCCCCCTCCACTCACCCTCCGAAAACGGAGTATGGCTGCCTACATGGCCGTGGTAAAAACGGCCATACACGTAAAAGTCCACTCGCGTACACGAGTGAACATGGGAGTCGAAGCCCACGAACAAAGAAGAAGAAGAAGAAGTTTTGATGGGAAAGCAGGGTTTCCAACGCGAACCGTGAATCCATACACACACGCACACAAGCGTACACACACACACACACACACACACACACACGCACACACACACACACACAACACACACACACATGTAGACGATGGCCATTTTCAACCGAACAAGATACTTTCAGTTCATCGGAATAACCCTCTGCCGTGCTGTGAACATTGAGAACGTAACCATGCGTGCACACACACACCTTCCAAGAGAGAACCCACCGTGTCTAATTATAAATCATATTGATATTTTTCTTCCAGTCGGATTTTGCAGGGGAAAAATAAATGCAAGCACTTCTTTACAAGAAAAACATATTTACATTTCGATTTCGATAATCTGATTATTAATTTTTTCAAAAAAACCCGAGGAAAAAAAAAAAAAAAGCTGAAACTTGCGTGAGGGTATTTATGCGCGAGTTCACGTGTTGGCGTGACTTCCGCCAGTCGCTCTCCAATTTGGCAGGGATGAGGAGTGAAGGGTAGGATACATAAGCGGTCCCGACACTTCAATTAGAATGCAATTAAGTTTAGATGAGAAATGAACGGGCAGAGCGGAGAGGGGAAGGAAGGCTATTTTCTATAGGGATCATAAAAAAAACCCACAAAAATCAAGAACCATACGAAAACGTAATAGCTCCCCCAGAGATATATCTGACAAAGGTTGTTTTCGTCATTATGGAGTTGTTGTTTTTTTCCGTGCCCGAGAATTTAGGAACATTCTGTATTTCGATAATGAAGATTATTGATGGAGAGGGGAGGGGAGGGGGTGGGGGGGGGGGGCATGGAGATCAGCTGAGCTCACAGCACACTCATCTCTGGTCCACAGCACACTCATCTCTGGTCCACAGCACACTCATCTCTGGTCCACAGCACACTCATCTCTAACCCATAGCACACTCATCTCTGGCCCATAGCACACTCATCTTCATCTGTTGCCCATAGCACACTCATTTGTGGCCCATAGCACACTCATCTTTGGCCCACAGCACATCCGTGGCCTATAGCACACTCATCTCTAACCCATAGCACACTCATCTCTGGCCTAAAGCACATTCAACTCTGGCCTGTAGCATATATGTGGCCAAAAGCACACTCATCTTTGGCCCATAACACATCTGTGGTCCAAAGCACACTCATCTCTAACCCACAGCACACTCATCTCTAACCCACAGCACACTCATCTCTAACCCACAGCACACTCATCTCTGGCCTATAGCATACTCATCTCTAACCCATAGCACACTCATCTCTGGCCTATAGCACACTCATCTCTGGCCTATAGCACACTCATCTCTAACCCATAGCACACTCATCTCTGGCCTATAGCACACTCATCTCTAACCCATAGCACACTCATCTCTGGCCTATAGCACACTCATCTCTGCCCTATAGCACACTCATCTCTAACCCATAGCACACTCATCTCTGGCCTACAGCACACTCATCTCTAACCCATAGCACACTCATCTCTGGCCTACACCGTGTGTGTGTGCGAGCGTGCGTGTGTGTGTGTGTACGCACCCCATCGAACGCTCAACTTGTACCCCCACCTCAAGATACGCTTCAACATATCTTAGATACTCTGATCACATAGGAAGGGCGTGTTATGGGTCCAATGCCAAAACTGGCGCCCTGCCCCCCCCCCCCCCCACCCCCACCCCCCCACAGCATGCTGTCATGAATTACAAGCATCAGTGGCAGTAGCTCAAGGAGGCGTCACTGCGTTCGGACAAATCCATATACGCTACACCACATCTGCAAAGCAGATGCCTGACCAGCAGCGTAACCCAACGCGCTTAGTCAGGCCTTGAGAAAAAAGAAAAGAAAAAAAAGGTGAATAAATAATAGATAAGCATAAATAAATAAATAAATAAATAAATAATAATTATAATTAAAAAAGGTAGTAGTAATAATAATAATAATAAAAATAATATGAATTACAAGTGGAGTGATGGCCCAGAGGTAACGCGTCCGCCTTGGAAGCGAGAGAATCTGAGCGCGCTGGTTCCAATCACGGCTCAGCCGCCGATATTTTCTCCCCCTCCTCTAGACCTTGAGTGGTGGTCTGGACGCTAGTCATTCGGATGAGACGATAAACCGAGGTCCCGTGTGCTAGCATGCATTTAGCGCACGTAAAAGAACCCACGTCAACAAAAGGGTTGTTCCTGGCAAAATTCTGTAGAAAAATCCACTTCGATAGGAAAAACAAATAAAACTGC
>NC_134896.1:5944930-5974930 GCF_041734735.1 Babylonia areolata | reverse complement strand
GAGAGAGAGAGAGAGAGAGAGAGAGAGAGAGAGAGAGAGAGAGAGATCTACATCGATATTTTATTTCATTATTATTGTTATTATTATTATTGGTTGTTGTTGTTGTTGCTGTTGTGGTTGTTGTTTTACAAAATATCATCGGGTTGTTGAAATAGAACAGACAGGTGGGTGTTTTGCAAGAAAGTAAAAACGCATTTCTTTGACACAGCAGATTTGTCTGTGTGAAATTCGGGCTGCTATCCTCGAAGACAGTGCGTCGCTACATTGAGAGCGCCACCCATGATTTTTCCCCTCTTTATTCTGTCTGCAAATGTGTTTATTTTACTGTCAAAGACGACGGGCGCAATAGCAGAGTGGTCAAAGTGTTGGAATCTTAATCTGAGGGTCCCGAGTTCGAATCTCGGTAACTGCGCTGGCGTGTAAAGGGTGGAATTTTTTCCCTATTTCACAGGTCAACATAATTATGTGCAGACCTGCTTGTGCCTGAACCTCCTTCGTGTGCATACGCAAGCAGAAGATCAAATGCGCACGTTTAAGATCCTGCAATCCATGTCACCGTTCGGTGGGTTATGGAAACGAGAACATACCCAGCATGCACACCCCCGAAAACGGAGTATGGCTGCCTACATGGCGGGGGCGAACGAGTAAAAACAGAAAAAAAACCCTACTGGTGCGGGGTGCACGAGCGAACACAGCAGCGCTCAGTGTGCTTATCGTTAAGACTGTTCCCAGCTCCACGCTTAATTCCACATACCCATGAACATTCTTAACTGAAAGCAAACTTAGCGCTCCAAAGATGGCTTCCTGCAGCCCTGCCGTGAGGAGGGGGAGGGGGGGGGCAGTCCCGGGAAGAATGTGGCAGAGTGGTCACGATCTTCTTCTTCTTCTCCCTTCGAGGGCTGCAACTCCCGCCTTCACTCGTATGTACACGAGTGGGCTTTTACGTGTATGACCGTCTTTACCCCGCCATGTGGGCAGCCATGCTCCGTTTTCGGGGAGGGGGGTTCAGGATCTGCATGGGACCGGAACCCCTTAACGATCGTTTCCTTGTCAAACGCCTTCCTTCTCGGCCACCGCCATATGTTGAAGATGGCAGGATTGCGAAGATAGTTTGGTTTACAGGCGATGGCGGTGGGGAAAGGGGGTTGAGGGGGTGGAAAAGGGGTGGTGGTGGTGTTCAGGACAGCATCAGTATCAAGCACTGGCAGCCTCGGGGAGCCGGGGATGTGGAGGGAGGGGTGGGTGGGGGTGGGAGGGAAGGCAGATGGATGGAGGTGGTGTCTGTTGTTGAATCCTGGAGGGGTGAATACAGACAGGGAGAGAGTCGTTTTAACAATGCCTGACACGATTCCTCTTTGCCCCCCCCCCAACCCCCCCCCCCCCGCCCACCCCCACCCTCCTTCCCAGGACGCAGCTTGTCAGACGGTACCGAGGGGAGGGGCTGTGGTTGTGGTTGGGATGGAGGGGAGTGGGTGTGGGGGGCAGTGGCAATTGTTCCCCACCCCCACCCACCCCCCACATGCTCTGTCACACACCCCTCCCCTCCCCACCCATGGTACCTGACCGAAATAGACCCCGAGGAAAGTCCCGTCCCCAGGATGCCGTTCGTTAGACGGTATCGATGTGTGCGTGTGTGTGGGGGGGTGGGTGGGGGTGGGGGAGGGAGTTGTAGGGGTATGGGAGGGTGTGTGTTTGTGGGGGTGGGAGTTGTAGGCGTGTGTGTGTGTGTGTGTGTGTGTGTGTGTGTGTGTGTTGGGGGCAATTACAGTGGCTTCCCACCCGCATTTTCCTCCGCCATTCCCTCCTCCCTTCCTGCCCCCACTGTCCCCCCCTCCTTCCCCCTTCCCTCCTTCCCCATCCCCTTGCATGGCTCCTGACTGAACGTCCCTCCCTCCTCCCCCCCCCCACACAAACACACACACGATCTAATCACTCTCCTCACCCCGAACACGCCCCCTCCCCCCCACCAAGCCCTTCGTTTTCCCCTTGACACATACACAGTGATATCAACAGGTCTACTACTGCACCCGGGAAAAAGTTCAGACACCCTGGCCTCTCGTCTTGTAGACTGTGGTAAGTCGATTTTCCGGAGCCTGCGTCACGCCCTCCAGCACCCCTTAAAGAGGTATTCCCACTGCAGTATCATGATGTGCTCTTCGCAACTGGCTGTCAATTCCGGTCCGCCGAACGAATCAGTCATTATACAGTGGGTGTCGTCATTTCACCTGAATGCAGAAAAAGTTATTTGTTTTTTGGGTTTTTTTTTTTTCAAATACCGACAGGACGGAAATGTTCAGATGGCCAATAGACTGAGATCAGCTCACGAAAGGGTGTGAACATTTTAGAGATTTATCGAAAGCTTAACGTCTTCTTGTGTTCTTCTGCCCCCCCCTCCCACCTTTTTTACATATTTTCTAATCCGGGTTTAAGCAGCTGCTCAACGGAATGTCGACCGGCTTTGAAAATATATACTTTTTTTTTTTTTCCAAATTGCTTTTCCGTTTGTAAACATGTGGCTCAGCTTTAATGAGTAGTAAAGGCGATCCCCATTATTTTATGCTTGTCTGAAGGTATTTCCTAGCCCCTTCCAAACACACACACACACACACACACACACACACACACACACACACACCAACAACAACAACACCAATGTAGCAGCCTATTTGTTACCGTTGTTGGTTTTCACCCCGGGGGTCAAATCTCCCATGCCCACGGTTATCCCCTGGGTCGACGCAGACAAGCCTGGACTGACCCCGGAGGTGAACTTCAGCAAGTGAAAACTGACCCCCCCCCTCCGGCCCCCCACCGCCCGCCCCTTCCCCCTTCGCTGCCCTTTACCTCGCCCCTCCCAAGTAATGGATGTCAGTGTCATTCTGGACCTGCTTGAAATGACTCCGGGGGTAAATTTGACCCAGGTACAGTTAATACAGAACAGACCCACGTCTGCTTCCGGTAAGTCGTAATGGAGAGGAGGAGGGGGAGGAGGAGGGAGCCGGGGTCAATAAAGGCTTGTCCAGAACGACCCCCTGTCACATTCCAACAGCCCCACTAAACAGCGGAGTGATGGCCTCGTGGTAACGAGTTCGCCACGGAAGCCAGAGAGCTCGAGCACACCAGTTCGAATTCCACAGTCGTCAGTACTTTCTTCCAATTTCACTAGAGCTTGAGGGGTGGTCCGGACGCTAGTCATTCGTGTCCGACCATGGCCATCAGAACAGCAGAGGATGAAACTGCTGTCCCGACTATATGGAGAAAAATTTGATTACCGTAGAGAGTGTCTTCCCAAGTTACATCCCCACTATCTCGGCCAAGAGGGCTTCAGGACAGTCGCCAATGCTGCAGCACGAACAGCCATTGCAATCCTACGACCACCACCCCATGTTTGGGATACATAGACCTTAATAATCATTCAAAAAAGACTAAATGAATTCCCTTTGTGGTGCAGAAACCATTGATCATACAGCTCTCTCTTTGCTGTTGACCCAACTGTAAACTTAGGTCAATCTGTGATACCAGGTGAGCGTTGAGCCACGTGTGGGAGAAAGATACCATCTGTGATACCAGGTGAGCGTTGAGCCACGTGTGGGAGAAAGATACCATCTGTGATACCAGGTGAGCGTTGAGCCACGTGTGGGAGAAAGATACCATCTGTGATACCAGGTGAGCGTTGAGCCACGTGTGGGAGAAAGATACCATCTGTGATACCAGGTGAGCGCTGAGCCACGTGAGGGAGAAAGATACCATCTGTGATACCAGGTGAGCGTTGAGCCACGTGAGGGAGAAAGACACAAGAGACCTAAGCCTGCAGTAGCTGAATGTAGCACAGGGAACGAGCTCGGCCAAATCCTAGTAGCCCGCTAACTCCAACACATTTGTTCTTCCATAAAATTGATTACGAATACAGGTTCCTTCCCAATTTCTTGATCAAAGTTTGAATACATGAAGACAGGTCCGATGCCTATTTCTTGATCAAAGGACAAGAAGAGGGAGAGAAGATAAGAAAAACCAAAAACAAAAAAACAAAACAAAACAAACAAAAAAACAAAACCAAAAAAACTGGCAAAAAAACAAACAGGAACACAAACAAAAAACAACAAAGATAATAACAGAAGGAGCAGAAGACACAGGCGAGGTTCGCTATGTATACAGACTGCTTCAAACACACACACACACACACGCACACACACATAAACACACACATACATACACAAGCAAAACACACACACACACACGAACGCGCACACACTCACAAACACATTGACATTCTCAGCTCTGGCAAACAAAAACAAACATATAAAAAAAACCCAATAAGATAAATAACAACAACAACAACAACAATAGTAATAATGATAATAATAATAATGATGATAATAATACTAATAAAACCACTAACAACAAATCACACCACAGCCAAACCAGCGGGGACTGACCAGTGATGGCAGTGCAGGAGCTTGGCGGGCAGGGAGCGGTACACGTCCACCCCGTCCACCCACAGGATGTCGCCGTACACTTCCTCTTCCGCTCTCAGGGCCGCCACTTCCGCTTCCTGCCGGGCCCGCCACGCCGCCTGCCGCTGCGCCCTCTGCCGGCTGTGACGCTGCAGCTCTGGTGTGTCTGTTTCGGCCAACAGCGAGACATCGTCACGTATATTTGTATTTTCTCTTTTTTATCACAACAGATTTCCCTGTGTGAAATTCGGGCTGCCCTCCCCAGGGAGAGCGCGTCGCCACACTACAGCGCCACCCTTTTTTTTTTTTTCCTGCGTGCAGTTTTATTTGTTTTTCCTACCGAAGTGGATTTTTCTACAGAATTTCGCCAGGAACAACCCTTTTGTTGCCGTGGGTTCTTTTACGTGCGCTAAGTGCATGCTGCACACGGGACCTCGGTTTATCGTCTCATCCGAATGACTAGCGTCCAGACCACCACTCAAGGTCTAGTGGAGGGGGAGAAAATATCGGCGGCTGAGCCGTGATTCGAACCAGCGCGCTCAGATTCTCTCGCTTCCTAGGCGGACGCGTTACCTCTAGGCCATCTCTCCACTATACCCTGCCCACCCCCCTCGCCCCCCCTCCAACTCACCATTCACCTCGCCCCTCCTCCCCTACCTTTCAGACCGTAACATTCAAATGTGAAAATAACGTCAACAAAATGTCTACAATCGCCAGTATGTGTGACCGGACATGAAAAAGATTTCCTCCTCCTCCTCCTCCTTTAATTTTGTTGGCTGCAACGTTTTCAACGTTTAATCAAACGGGTGGGACGATAAACCGAGGGAGAGTCCCGTATGAAGCATGTACTTCGCCCACGTAAATGAACTCACGGCAAAAAAGGGTTGTCCTTGGCAAGAATTTAGTCGGAAGATCCGCTTCGATAGTTGATTAAGCAAACGCACTTGCAGACAGAAAAGAAGAAGAAGAAGAAGAAGAAAATATGCGTAGCGCTTTGCTTTGCTCCGTAGAGTCGCTCTCCCCAGGAAGAGCATCCCGAATTTCACACAAAGAAACCAGCTGTGAGACAAAGTAATGCGATACAAATAATACAATATATCACAAAGCAACTGTTGTGTGGTGAGTGGTGAGGATTAATCATCGGTATCAATATATGATTTTGTTTTGTTTTGTTTTTGTGTGTTGCAACAGCACAGAGATTGAAAATGACAAAAAAATAATACAGGTAATACAGATGCTGATCATGCATCTTCGCCACGTCTACCTTTTCTGATGGCGCTGCTGTTTCAGAACTCCTTGGGCAACTGGTTCTACTGCATCGTTAACTTCTATTTCCAAACCATTACTGCAACGTAACAACCAACAGCATTAGTAACTACGATCGCCACTGCTATGTTCAAAGTTGACCACGCTGATCATTTTTTGCTCAGAATAACCCGCAACAGTATGGGCAATGTACAACTTAGACGTTGATAAACATACTACTACTATTTCTACTGCAACTGCTACTGTGATACCGTTGCTGTTATATTCCTACTATTACTATTGCTGCAGCTGCTGCTACTACTACCACTGCTACTGCTGCTGCTGCTACCGCCACCACCACCACCACCACTACTACTACTACCAACCATAATCATAATGATAATCATTGAGATTTTCTTGGTGGTAAAGGTATGATTAGTTGTGATGAAGGCGGCGGCGGTAGCGGTGCTGGAAGTGGTGGTGGTGGTGGTGGTAATGGAGGCACCACGTGCTATTTTTTCATCACTTGTTTTTCAATTCACAACAAGTACATCTCTGCTAGGTTAAATCGCGAACATAGATTTTTTTTTTTTTTCTAATCTTTTTCAAACTATTTTTGAACGAAGCAAAGGGCAGGCTCTCAAGGCCAAACCAGCATGTTGGATCTGTGCACACACAGGGAGGACATCTGTCTCATTATCCATTTTCATTTCTTAGGCAGCGCAGTTTGGTATTAGGCAGCACAGTATGGTATTGTTTTAATCAAGAAAGTACAGTTTGTATTGTTTAATCAAGAAAGTACAGTTTGGTATTGTTTTAATCCAGAAAGCACAGTATGGTATTGTTTTAATCCAGAAAGCACAGTATGGTATTGTTTTAATCCAGAAAGTACAGTTTGGTATTGTTTAATCCAGAAAGTACAGTTGGTATTGTTTTAATTCAGAAAGTACAGTTTGGTATTGTTTTAATCCAGAAAGTACAGTTTGGTATTGTTTAATCCAGAAAGTACAGTTTGGTATTGTTTAATCAAGAAAGTACAGTTGGTATTGTTTAATCAAGAAAGTACAGTTGGTATTGTTTTAATCAAGAAAGTACAGTTTGTATTGTTTTAATCAAGAAAGTACAGTTTGGTATTGTTTTAATTCAGAAAGTACAGTGTGGTATTGTTTTAATCCAGAAAGTACAGTTTGGTATTGTTTTAATCCAGAAAGTACAGTGTGGTATTGTTTTAATCCAGAAAGTACAGTGTGGTATTGTTTAATCCAGAAAGTACAGTGTGGTATTGTTTTAATCCAGAAAGTACAGTTTGGTATTGTTTTAATCCAGAAAGTACAGTTTGGTATTGTTTTAATCCAGAAAGTACAGTGTGGTATTGTTTTAATCCAGAAAGTACAGTTTGGTATTGTTTTAATCCAGAAAGTACAGTGTGGTATTGTCTTAATCAAGAAAGTACAGTTTGGTATTGTTTTATCAAGAAAGTACAGTTTGGTATTGTTTAATCAAGAAAGTACAGTTTGGTATTCTTTTAATCCAGAAAGTACATTTTAGTATTGTTTTAATCAAGAAAGTACAGTTTGGTATTGTTTTAATCCAGAAAGTACATTTTAGTATTGTTTTAATCAAGGAAGTACAGTTTGGTATTGTTTTAATCCGGAAAGTACAGTTTGGTATTGTTTTAATCCAGAAAGTACAGTTTGGTATTGTTTAATCCAGAAAGTACAGTTGGTATTGTTTTAATCAAGAAAGTACAGTTTGGTATTGTTTAATCAAGAAAGTACAGTTTGGTATTGTTTTAATCCAGAAAGTACAGTTTGGTATTGTTTTAATCCAGAAAGTACAGTTTGGTATTGTTTAATTCAGAAAGTACAGTTTGGTATTGTTTAATTCAGAAAGTACAGTGTGGTATTGTTTTAATCCAGAAAGTACAGTGTGGTATTGTTTAATCCAGAAAGTACAGTGTGGTATTGTTTTAATCCAGAAAGTACAGTGTGGTATTGTTTTAATCCAGAAAGTACAGTTTGGTATTGTTTTAATCCAGAAAGTACAGTTTGGTATTGTTTTAATCCAGAAAGTACAGTGTGGTATTGTTTTAATCCAGAAAGTACAGTTTGGTATTGTTTTAATCCAGAAAGTACAGTGTGGTATTGTCTTAATCAAGAAAGTACAGTTTGGTATTGTTTTATCAAGAAAGTACAGTTTGGTATTGTTTAATCCAGAAAGTACAGTTTGGTATTGTTTTAATCCAGAAAGTACAGTGTGGTATTGTCTTAATCAAGAAAGTACAGTTTGGTATTGTTTTATCAAGAAAGTACAGTTTGGTATTGTTTAATCCAGAAAGTACAGTTTGGTATTCTTTTAATCCAGAAAGTACATTTTAGTATTGTTTTAATCAAGAAAGTACAGTTTGGTATTGTTTTAATCCAGAAAGTACATTTTAGTATTGTTTTAATCAAGGAAGTACAGTTTGGTATTGTTTTAATCCGGAAAGTACAGTTTGGTATTGTTTTAATCCAGAAAGTACAGTTTGGTATTGTTTTAATCCAGAAAGTACAGTTGGTATTGTTTTAATCAAGAAAGTACAGTTTGGTATTGTTTTAATCAAGAAAGTACAGTTTGGTATTGTTTTAATCCAGAAAGTACAGTTTGGTATTGTTTTAATCAAGAAAGTACAGTTTGGTATTGTTTTAATCAAGGAAGTACAGTTTGGTATTGTTTTAATCCGGAAAGTACAGTTTGGTATTGTTTTAATCCAGAAAGTACAGTTTGGTATTGTTTAATCCAGAAAGTACAGTTGGTATTGTTTTAATCAAGAAAGTACAGTTTGGTATTGTTTAATCAAGAAAGTACAGTTTGGTATTGTTTTAATCCAGAAAGTACAGTTTGGTATTGTTTTAATCCAGAAAGTACAGTTTGGTATTGTTTAATTCAGAAAGTACAGTTTGGTATTGTTTAATTCAGAAAGTACAGTTTGGTATTGTTTAATCCAGAAAGTACAGTTTGGTATTGTTTAATCAAGAACGCACAGTTTGGTATTGTTTAATCCAGAAAGTACAGTTTGGTATTGTTTAATCAAGAACGCACAGTTTGGTATTGTTTAATCCAGAAAGTACAGTTTGGTATTGTTTAATCAAGAACGCACAGTTTGGTATTGTTTAATCAAGAACGCACAGTTTGGTATTGTTTTAATCCAGAAATCACTAAGAAAGAGAGGGAGAAATGGTGGTGCATTCGTAATGAAGCTATGATATACATCATCTTGCTTTGTCAAACGTACGTCTACGCTTAACTACCGTGCCGGCCTTGCTTTGCTAAAATGTCACGTCCCTTTGAGGGGCGACAAAACAAACGAAAAAACTGAAACAAGAACCCCCCCCCCACTCCCCCTCCGCTCACCCCCCCCCCCCCCCCCCCAAAAAAAAAATCCGAAGAAAAAGCGAGGGCGTCACCGCTGATCCAATCGACAACCCGTGTCAGCCCAAAGCGCCGAGCGCCATAGCTCTGCGCCTTTATGAAGATGATTTTTCGAAAGATAAATCCCATCAAATCCCGCTGATTATAGCCCGGCCGATCATAATGGAGCCATTTTTTTATTTTATTGCCGATCCGAAAGAAAAGCATGTCTGTGTATACGTCAACTACTGGTTGGTGAATCAACGCCGATGGAAAACCAAAGAATCCAAAAGCACGTACATGGTGAAAAAGAGAGAGAAGAGAGAGAGAGAGAAAGAAAGGACAAGAAGTATCAGTATCAGTAGCTCAAGGAGGCGTCACTGCGTTGGGACAAATCCATATACGCTACACCACATCTGCCAAGCAGATGCCTGACCAGCAGCGTAACCCAACGCGCTTAAAAAGTTCCCGCGAACCGGATTCGAACCAGTGACCTAAGGATCCCTGTCAGACGTTTCCTCTACAGTCCTCCGCTCTACCAACTGAGCTATCACGGGATACTAAAAAAGGCTTCAATGCAGATTCGAACCACAGATGTTAGAGTCGAAAATGAGTGGTTTTACCCACTACGCTAACACGGACACGAAGAAGAAGAAAAAAAAGGGTTAGTATGGGATATGGATATCGATTGTTTGTACTCTATACCAAACAATCGATATCATATCCCATACTAACCCTTTCCCATACTAACCCTGCGCATTCACAGATAGATTCATGAGCATCCCCCCACCCACCACCACCCTTCCTCCACCCCCCAGCTGGATGACAACGATGGTCATCATCGATCTCGATGGACACACACCACCATAGAGTACCACAGGAGATGGAGATGATGAGATAGACGATGCAGATAATTAGGCTGCCAGGAGAGAGAAAGGGGGGTGGGGGAGAGGGGGAGGGAGAGGGCGAGAGAGAGAGGGAGAGGTGGGGGAGAGGGAGAGAGGGAGAGGTGGGGGGAGAGGGAGAGAGAGGGGGAGGGGAGGGCGAGAGAGAGAGGGAGAGGTGGGGGAGAGGGAGAGGGAGAGAGAGGGAGAGAGAGGGGGGAGGGCAGAGGGCGAGAGAGAGGGAGAGGTGGGGGGAGAGGGAGAGAGAGGGAGAGAGAGGGGGAGGGGAGGGCGAGAGAGAGAGGGAGAGGTGGGGGAGAGGGAGAGGGAGAGAGAGGGAGAGAGAGGGGGGAGGGCAGAGGGCGAGAGAGAGGTGGGGGGAGAGGGAGAGAGAGAGAGAGGGAGAGGTGGGGGAGAGGGAGAGAGAGAGGGAGAGAGAGGGGGGAGGGGAGAGGGAGAGAGAGGGGGGGGGGGGAGAGGAAGAGAGAGAGGGGGTGAGGGGGGGGGAGAGAGAGACAGAGACAGACATAGAGACAGTGTCAGAGAAGGACAGAAAAAGAGAAAGAGAGAGACAGAGATAGATACACAGACTGAGAGAGATCAAGAAAGAGAGAGAGACAGAAACAGTGAAAGAGAGGCAGAGAGAGAGAGAGGGAGAGAGAGACAGACAGAGGAAGAGAGGCAGAAAGAGAGAGGGAGAGGGAGAAAGGGAGTTGGAGAGAGAGAGGGAGAGAGAGACAGAGAGAGAAGAATCCTCTCCAGACGACATTCAAGTCTTGTACTAAGGGACCCGTTTGTTGTACACTCAGTGTGGCATCATGCAACCAATCACGACATTCAGTGACCAAAAGGACCGGTTCATTCAGACTCTGTGCACCAAAGATGCGTTCAGAAGGTATGTGTACCTGAAATGTTTTATTGTCCACAAAAGATTGGGTTCCACGTCTGTAGACTTTAACTGGCTGCAGCCATTCTGAAACATTTCAAAGGATAAAAGCGGGATGCATGAAGAAAATGTGCGACTGTAGGCTTCATTCTTCTTCGGAGGAGGAGGAGGAAACAGAATTGTCTTGGTAATGTTCTGTATTGTGCTATATTGTCTCTTTGTCACAACAGATTTCTCTGTGTGTAATTCGGGCTGTTCTCCCCAGGGAGAGCTCTTCGCTACAGTTCAACGCCAACCAGTTATTTTCTTCTTCTGTTTTTGGTTTGTCTGCTTGTAAATTTTACAATCAAAGTGGGTTTTTTCTGTAGAATTTTGCCAGGGACAACCCTTTTTTTTTGCTTGGGATCTTTTATGTGCGCTAAGAGCATGCTGCATACGGGACATCGGTTTATCGTTTCATCCGAATCACTAGCGTCCAGACCACCTACTCAAGGTTTAGTGGATGGGGGGGAGACCAAAATGGCGAAAGTGGGATTCGATCCTGCGAGACTGGAACGCTTTAACACTCTCGTCGCTAATCCCTCGGTAAAACCACTCAGGCACAGTTCATCCAAAAGTCTGTCGAACCCCAAGTTACGAACGACCGACATTATTATTTCAGTTTCCTCAGTCCAGAAAAAGGTTCAGAAAATGGGGTCTAATCCGAGTATCACTTCTGACCACATTTAAATGACCAAAGCATTTTTTTTCTTTCTCCCAGACCTCAATCTTCTTACAGGGGTTTTCAACACTGGATCAGCTAAGAGTGGCTTTCTGGTACGAGTCGATATCCCGAGACTGTTCAGCACTCTGGATTAAGTCCTGATGAGTACAGACTGTGACTAACGGAGCAACAACACCGTAATCCCCCTTCAAGCCTCCTCCCTCCACTCCCCCTCCCCCTCCCCCACTCCGTGGCTGCACGTATTATCAATATTGACTGGTGTGGAGATTTCGCCTTCCGTCAAATTGCTTCTTCCTCGCCCCTTACCGTTTTTCTCCCAGATCATGTCTTCAATCCGAAGTGAACAGGATTAGCTCTCTAAGAAACTGACGGGAATTTTCTAAACTTTTTTTTCTCTCTCTCTCTCTTCCCCTCTGAAGGTGTGTTTAAGCGTGTGTGCGTGCGTGCGTGCGCGTACGCATAATGTGCCCGTGTGCGTGCGTCCTCTGTGTGTGTGTGTGTGTGTGTGTGTGTGTGTGTGTGCGTGCATGCGTGAGTGAATGTGTGCGTGCGTGCGTGTGTATGTATGAAAATAAGTCGTGTCCAACTATGACCACCACAAGAGCAGAGGAGGCAACTGTTGTCCAGACTATCTGGGTCAGAATTTGTATATAGGGGTGAACGTCTTGTGTAAAATAACCTCAACTCTGCAGGTGCAAATTACCCTACTCTCTCGGCCAAGAGGGTTTTAGGACAGTCGGCGATGGGATGGTCCCTAAAGGCCAACCAGTCGTCAAGGCTGCAGCACTCAGAGCCAGTGCAATCTTGCCTCGTAGATTTGAGAGTCAGTGCCCCAAGTAAAAGATTAAACAGTCAATGACTTCCCACTGCAGTGGAGAAACCAGTGATCACACAGCTCGCACTTTGCTGTTTGGTCCAACGGTGAGTTCAGGCCAGTCTCTGATGTAAGGTGGCGTCAAATGATTGCTAGATAAGATAAGATAAGATAAGATAAGATAAGATAAGATAAGAATAACTTTATTATCTCCAACTGGAGAAATTTGGTCAGGTGCATTATCACAACATAGACAAGTAAACAACATGGGGACCATAACTGTAAAAGCCAACAACAGCCCCTACAAATATTACAAAGATACAAATGTAAAAAAAAAAAAAAAAAAAAAAAAAAAAAAAAAAAAAAATCACATACATCGTTTCATACATACATCCACACACTGCAGGTAATAATTAGTATTCTTAATGTAAAAACAGAAAGAATTAAGAAACATTATTTGAATATAATTATAAACATAGCCTACTATACTGCACATTGATTATAATAGACAGATATATACTACACTGTCGCCATTATCATTATTTTTATCTTTTTATTTTTATTTATTTATTTTTTTACTTTTTATCTATGGACGTATGCATTCATTTATCTATCTATCATTTTCCCGGATTTATTTTATTTCATTATCTACCTGCTTACTTTTCTAAAAACTCATTTGCTTATTTCTTTAATCATTTATTCATTAATTCAACCGACTACAATTCTCTTCTCATAGGCTGTCCACATAATCTTCTTCAGCGAATTCAAAAACTTCAAAACAATGCTGCCCGTCTGACTCTCAGAGTCCCACGTATTGATCACATTTCTCCTCACCTCCGCACTCTACACTGGCTCCCCATTGAAGCGAGAATTAAATACAAAGTTGCATGTCCCTGCTATTCTGCTTTCCACTCCGCACGACCTACTTATCTTTCTGACCTTATCAGTGTTTACACTCCCACAAGAAATCTCCGCTCTTCCTCTGACTGTTACCTTTTGAAAATTCCTCGCGTCAATACATAAGCCTACGGTGAACGTTCTTTCTTCTTTGCTGCTCCTCACATCTGGAACAACCTTCCTTATCATATCCGTGCATCTGATGCTATTTCTGCTTTTCGCTCATCACTAAAGACTCATCTTTTTAAAACCTATCTAAAAGTACTCTCAGCTTCCTTTTCTCCTACACCACCCATGTCAGCTCACTTTGGATGTATGTAGAGTGGGAAAGGGATAGTGTGAGTGTGGGGGGAGGGTTTTTTGAGAAAGAGTGGCCATGAATGTTTTATGTTACTTGTAATATTTTTCTTTCATGTAAAGTGCCCTGAGCTCTTAGTGAGAAAGGGCGCTATATAAATGTACAGTATTGTTAATTCAGTGCTGTATCCATTTATTTCTTTGTGCTTTTTTTCTCAAGGCTTGACTGGGCGCGTTGAGTTACGCTGCTGGTGAGGCATCTGCTGAGCAGATGTGGTGTAGCATATATGGATTTGTCCGAACGCAGTGACGCCTCCTTGAGAAACTGAACAGTCGCTATTCTCCCCTCGTGGCCACCCCTGTCTTCCCTCTCACCTGAGGTGGGTGTGCACGTTAAACCCCACTGGTCACTGAACCTGTCCTCACATTTCAGACCAGGCCCCCAGTGTGCCTGAGGCACGGCGTTCCAGGTCGGACACTCTGACAACAGAGTCATCCACATCTGTCCTGGCCAGCACAAGCTCTGGCTACTAACCAGGCGAGGAAGCTGAGGAAACTAGTGCCGGGTCACCCCTTTCTGATCCGCTCTCACCATCTGGAAGGGGAATAAGCTTCGTGTGGCGTGCATTGTGACGAACCCTTTTATAAACCCCTGCAACCCCCACCCACCGCTCCCCCTGTCTGACCCCCCAAAATGTCAAGAAAAATAGGTCTGGCAAATGCTGAAATGGAATACGGCATCAGGCAGAAAGCAATTTGCTGGGGAAACTGTATGAAGATACTGTTTTGTGATGCTCCACAAGATGTTAGATATCTTCAAAGAACTGATTCATAGCACCCCCCTTCTCTCGACACCCCCCACCCCAAACGCCTTGCCATCCCCCCTAGACATCTCTCCAGTTGATCTGATTATTGAAAGGATTTGACATCACGTGCCTTTCAATCTGGTGTCCATAATCAGCTCATACTGCTTTTCTGACCTGGAACCTGGCTAAACCGTGGCGTCCTCTGGTTTTCAATCTGTTTTGATGATCATCTCATGTCGGATTTCTTTTTTTTTTTTTTTTTTTTAACCTTCAAGCTTTATTTCATCAATCTGTTCTACAGCCTCGGCACGGCCCTCCACGGGTCGCCTGGCCTATAAGGAATGTAAATTGGATTCTTTGTCTCCGCTTTTACGCTGATCGAAGATGATTGGGAGCAAGAAAAACTCAATTAACGTCCGAGCAGAAACGCTTCCTGTTGGACTTTGCATCTCCGAGCTGCCTGAACGGGAGGCTGAACGGCGCTGGCTGTCAGCATAAACAATAAAGCGAAGCAGCGACAACAGCTGAATGATTTCATAAAACAGGAGGAGAAAAAAAAAAGAAAAGAAAAGAAAAGAAAAAAAAAAAACCGATTGCTGACATGAAAATACCGCCATAGACAGCTCCCATCCTCTCCTCTCCTCCTGGAAAACAGTTCAACAGGGTATTCCTCAAGGAAATGATCAAACAGATATAACTGACTGGGATATGCACTGGCCGACAGAGCGCGCCAGACCAGGATTGTAATGTATTACGATTTTTTTTTGTCACAGCAGATGTCTCTGTGTGACAGTCGGGCTTCTCTCCCCTGGCAGAGCGCTTCGCCATAGTGCAGCGCCACCTTAAAAAAAAAAAATTCAAGCGTATTTGTTTTCCTATCAAAGACTCTTTTATCTACAGATTTTTTTTCACCAGGGACAACACTTTTGTGACAGTGGGTTGTTTCACGTGCGCTACACATGGGACCTCGGTTTATCGTCTCATCCGAATGACTAGCGTCCAGACCACCACTCGCGGTCTAATGGAGGAGGGGGTGACAATTCCGGGTGAGTGTGGCAATCGATCCTGTGCCCTCAGAGTCTCTCTCTTCCCAGGCGGACGTGTCACCACAAGGCCCCCACCCCCACCCCCCCCCCAGGCCGCGCGGTAAATCCTGGCTCCACTTCACGTAAGTGTCGACTTTGGAACTGACCGACTGTGCAACAAAGGGAACTGTGCAGTCAGCCCCTTTCGCGTGTAATATGAAACATGTGGCGTACAGTCAAGCAAGCACACTGACGCGTTATGCTGTGTGTGTGTGTGTGTGTGTGTGTGTGTGTGTGCAAGCATGTACACACACGCACGCACACACAGACAGACAGACAGACTGTCAGGCAGACACACACACACACACACATCATGTCATGACACAGACTCACATTGCTCACACAGGTGAGTGAACCCCCCCCCACCCCCAACAGAAGGCCGACCACCGACAGGGGAGAGCACTTACCGTGCACGGCGTACATGAAAGACACCACGGAGAACACTGAGGAGTTGTGGCCCTTGATGATCGTGCCGTCCTCTCGCATGCCCTGCACACACACACACACACACACACGCACACACACACACACACACACACACACACACACACACACACACACACACACGCACGCACGCACGCACGCACACACACATACACACACACCAGTTCGCACACGCACAAAAACGCACCCATTGTTAATGTTTTAGAGCTAATTGCATTCCAACGTATAGCATAAGACCAAATATGAAATAAGTTACTATCACACAGTCTAAGTCACTATCACACAGTCTGTTACTTTTTACTATTAGATATATATCTCTCTCTTTTACACACACATACACAAACGCGCGCGCGCACACACACACACACATACACACACCATTCGCTTCCTTATCGTTCCTATTTTCTACTCACGACTCCATTCATTTTGCCCTTTACTCTCCGCACTGCCTCTCTCTTTCTCCTTTACTGTACGTTTTGATTTCAAAGCCTATCACCAACTCTCTTCCTTGCTGACAGAACACACACACACACACACACACACACACACACACACACAAAAACACACACACACACACACACACACGACGTTGACAACGACAACAAAACCAAGGAAAAAGGCGCAGTCTGGCGATGCCTTGTGATCTTTAAGGATGAAAAAAAACAAAAATCTTGTCGATTTAGCTGTCAGCGTCAGTTAGATATATTTCCTAAATTACATTTTTCAAAAAGAAATGCATCGTAAGAACAGTCAGATACACACAAAAAAAAGAAAAAAAAGGAAAAAGATGACAAACAAACAAACACAAAAAGTGGGGCGGGGGGGGGGGGGGGGGGGGAGAGAAGGAATGGGGAAAAGAGAGAGTGAGGAGGGGCGGGGAACACAAACAAACACACACACACAAACGGAGAGGGGGGGAGGAGCGGAGAAGACACACACACACACATCACACGCACACACTCACACACACACACGCGCTCACACTCACACACACAAACACACTTACACACACACACTCTCACACACAGATGGAGAGGGGGAGGGGAGGAGCGGAGAAGACACACACACACATACACACACACACAGAGGCAGACACACACACACACGCGCGCACACAGGCACACACACACACAGAGGCACACACACACACACGACACAAACACACACACACACAAACACACACACACAGAAAGACCACCGTAACGTAAACCCCATCGATCAAAAAAGTAAAAGCAAAGCCAACTTCGGAAAAGACAGAGATAAAGTAGGAGGAAGAGGGGGAGGGGGTGGGGGTATAGGGGGAGGGGGTAGGGGGATAGGGGGGGTAAGGGAGATGGAGAGTGAGGGAAAGCTGTATCATATGAAAGAGAAATAAGATGGAGGAAATATGGGACCCGTGTGGAGTGAAGTAGGGGGGTATGGCCAGAGGTGGTGTGAAGGTGGGTGGGTGTGTGTGTGTGGGTGGGTGGAAAGGGTAGGGGTGTGTGAAGGAGGCGAGGTTTTAAGAGAATCCGATCGACAGATGCTGTCAGATGCGCGGCATCAGAAAACAGAACACAAAAAATACTTCATCGTTTCCACAAGGAGGAATTCATTAGTGGTGTGTGCTACATAAACAGTGCAGGAGATTCACGAGCCATTCGATGTGAATGCATAAAAGACATCCCCATGGCCAAACACTGAGCTGAGACATCACATGGTGGACATTCCTCACTGACACACAATAATCACATTGTCCAAAGTACAGTTTCCAAAAGAAATGTATTGCAAGAACAGTAAACGACAAAAAACCACAAAACAAACAAACAAAAAACAAACACCCCACCCCCCCCAAACAAACAAGCAAAAACAAAAACAAACAAACAAAAAAGAAAAAAAAAGGGGAGGGGGGAGGGAGAGGGGGGGGGGAGACACACACACACACACACACACACACACACACAGATGGAAAGAGGAGAGGGAGCAGGGAAAGGACAGAGAGAGAGAGAGAGAGAGAGAGAGAGAGAGAGAGAGAGAGAGAGAGAGAGAGAGAGAGGGAGAGAGAGGATTCAGTTCAGATTTGTTGTTTTTTTGCAACAGTAAAAATATGGACTCGCAAAGCCCTTTACCATACAAGGGGGTTCTATTCCACTACAACAATAACGATGCTATAAAAATATCAGACTGACAAAATTTGGATCCATATTTCAGGTATTCTATATTTTGGTCAGATTTTTTTTTTTTTTTTTTTTTTTTTTTGTCAGACAGAGATCACTGCCATATCCTAACCTTCACAAACTATCAAAACGAAAAGCAACAACAACGTCAAATTAGGAAGGGGGTGGAAGTGGTTGGGGAGGGGGGGTAACAGAGCTGGATAAACACAGGGCATCACATCAATTAAAGGAGAGGGGAGGACGTGGCCATGGAGGTTCAAAGAGAATCCGACTGACGGCAGGAAACCACGGACCGTCAGATCTGGGGGGCTGTTGCATCATCGTCCCTCGCAGAACCCATCAGCAGCCATTTAGCTCCCGCTGCCTGTGTGAAACGCCACGAAGCAGAAAGAAACGGAACAGGGCGCGGTGTTTTCCAGCCAGCCCCCTCCACTCCTTCCACGGGTCACAAAGTGAATGTTCCCCCCCTCCACTCCCCGAACCCTGCCATCAGTGCTGTCACTACTCCTGTCAGCCTCCGTCCTCTCCTACCTCACTTCCTTCCGCACACCCCATCCATCTCATCCTCCCACCCCTCTTTTGTAATGGATCTGCCCAGGTCAAGGACATGCTAGAAATATAGAACCCCCCCCCCACACCCGCTCCCCCCCCCCAAAAAGAAAAAAGAAAAAAAGACTAATAAAAAAAACACCAAATAAACAAAATGGGATGGTTATGCCACACATGGTCAGTCCTTTTCTCCTTAAATGTCAGAGCAGGATTTGAGACAAGAATAAACAGATGACTGAAAAACAGGTGTTAAGTATTAAAGAACACACACTGAACTGCCATGACAAAAAAACAAAAACAAAAAAGAGACAATACAGTACAATATGTGAAAGTTCATAAAGGGTCTAAGTATATCTTATAGAAAGAGAGAGAGAGAGAGAGAGAGAGAGAGAGAGAGAGAGTGTTAGTGTGTGTGTGTGAGTGAGAGGTTTCACTGAGCCAGTACCAAGTTTATAAATGCACACATTCAGTTGAATCAGTTGACGTCAAGGACATTCGTGAATACAGAGAGAGGTAGAAAAGAGAGAGAGAGAGAGAGAGAGAGAGAGAGAGAGAGAGAGACAGAGACAGAGACAGAGAGACAGAGATAGAAAGACAGACAGAGAGACGAGGGAGGCAAAGAAAGAAACAGAAAAGAAGAGAGACACAGAGACAGAGAGTCACTATAATCTTCACAAAGTATCAAAACGAAAAGCAACAACAACAACGTCAAATTAGGAAAGATCAGGAAGGGGGTGGGAGTGGTTGGGGAGGGGGGTAACAGAGCTGGATAAACACAGGGCATCACATCAATTAAAGGAGAGGGGAGGACGTGGCGACGGAGGTTCAAAGAGAATCCGACTGACGGCAGGAAACCACGGGCCGTCAGATCTGGGGGCTTTTACATCATCACATCCCCCCAGAACCCGTCAGCAGCCATTTAGCTCCCGCTGCCTGTGTGAAACGCGACGAAGCGGAAACAGCGCGCGCAACAGGGCGCGTTTCCCCCCCCCCCCCCCCCCCCGGCCCTCAAGCAAGCCCCCTTCAGTCCTTCCACGGGTCACACAGCGGGTGTTTCTTTTTTCTTCCTATATCCCTGCAATCAGCCCCGTCACTTCTCCTGTCAAAGTGAGAGCTGTATTATCAATGGTTTCTCCAGTCAATGGGAAATCATTTACAGCTTAGTGTTTTGTGAAGGACTATGACTCTCAAACTAGGAGGCAAAATTGCACTGGCTCTTAGTGCTGCAGCCTTGTGGGCTAGTTGGCCTTTGGGAACCATCCCAACGCCGACTGTCCTAAAACCCTCTTGACCGAGAGAGTGGGGATGTACTTGGGCAAGACACTCTTCACTGTAATCAAATTCTAGCCCAAATTAGTCGGAACAGCAGTTGCCTCCTCTGCTGTTCTGATGGTCATAGTCGGACACGACTATCATATATATATATATATATATATATATATATATATATATATATATATATATACTCCTGTCAGCCCCCGTCCTCTCCTCGCCTCCTTCCTCACACCCCCTCCCCTCCCCACCCCTCCGCCTTTGTACTGGATGTGTCGAGGTCAAGGATATCTTGCATGGATACAATTAAACAGTACCAAGTTTATACATGCACACATTCGGTTGAATCGGTTGACGTCAAAGACATTTCGTGAATACAGACAGACAGACAGAGAGACAGACAGAGACAGACAGACAGAGAGAAGGGGGGCACAGAGAGAAACAGAAAAGAAGACAGAGCGTCACCACAACCTTCACAAACTATCAAAACGAAAAACACCACCACCAAATTAGGAAAGATCAGGAAGGGGGTGGGAGTGGCTGGGAAGGGGGGGGGGGGTAACAGAGCTGGATAAACACAGGGCATCACATCAATTAAAGGAGAGGGGAGGATGTGGCGACGGAGGTTCAAAGAGAATCCGACTGACGGCAGGAAACCACGGGCCGTCAGATCTGGGGGCTTTTACATCATCACATCCCCCCAGAACCCGTCAGCAGCCATTTAGCTCCCGCTGCCTGTGTGAAACGCGACGAAGCGGAAACAGCGCGCGCAACAGGGCGCGTTTCCCCCCCCCCCCTCCCACCCCACCCCGGCCCCCCAGCAAGCCCCCTTCAGTCCTTCCACGGGTCACACAGGGTCACACAGTGGGTGTTTCTTTTTTCTTCCTGGATCCCTGCCATCAGCCCCGTCACTACTCCTGTCAGAGTGAGAGCTGTATTATCAATGGTTTCTCCAGTCGATGGGAAATCATTTACAGCTTCGTGTTTTGTGAAGGACTATGACTCTCAAACTAGGAGGCAAAATTGCACTGGCTCTTAGTGCTGCAGCCTTGTGGGCTAGTTGGCCTTTGGGAACCATCCCAACGCCGACTGTCCTAAAACCCTCTTGACCGAGAGAGTGGGGATGTACTTGGGCAAGACACTCTTCACTGTAATCAAATTCTAGCCCAAATTAGTCGGAACAGCAGTTGCCTCCTCTGCTGTTCTGATGGTCATAGTCGGACACGACTATCATATATATATATATATATATATATATATACTCCTGTCAGCCCCCGTCCTCTCCTCGCCTCCTTCCTCACACCCCCTCCCCTCCCCACCCCTCCGCCTTTGTACTGGATGTGTCGAGGTCAAGGATATCTTGCATGGATACAATTAAACAGTACCAAGTTTATACATGCACACATTCGGTTGAATCGGTTGACGTCAAAGACATTTCGTGAATACAGACAGACAGACAGACAGAGACAGAGACAGACAGACAGAGAGAAGGGGGGGCATAGAGAGAAACAGAAATGGAGTGATGGCCTAGAGGTAACGCGTCCGCCTAGGAAGCGAGAGAATCTGAGCGCGCTGGTTCGAATCACGGCTCAGCCGCCGTTATTTACTCCCCCTCCACTAGACCTAGAGTGGTGGTCTGGACGCTAGTCATTCGGATGAGACAATAAACCAAGGTCCCGTGTGCAGCATGCACTTAGCGCACGTAAAAGAACCCACGGCAACAAAAGTGTTGTTCCTGGCAAAATTATGTAGAAAAATCCACTTTGATAGGAAAAACAAATAAAACTGCACGCAGGAGAGAAAAAAAGGGGTGGCACTGTAGTGTAACGACGCGCTCTCCCAGGGGAGAGCAGCCCGAATTTCACACGGAGAAATCTGTTGTGATAAAAAGAAATGCAAATACAAATACAAAAAAAGAAGAGACACAGAGACAGAGCGTCACCACAACCTTCACAAACTATCAAAACGAAAAACACCACCACCAAATTAGGAAAAGATCAGGAAGGGGGTGGGAGTGGCTGGGAAGGGGGGGGGGGTAACAGAGCTGGATAAACACAGGGCATCACATCAATTAAAGGAGAGGGGAGGACGTGGCCATGGAGGTTCAAAGAGAATCCGACTGACGGCAGGAAACCACGGGCCGTCAGATCTGGGGGGCTGTTGCATCATCGTCCCTCCCAAAAACTGACCACCAGCCATTTTTACTCACTGCGCTGGCTTTCCGTTCCCAAACACACCGGTGTCTAAACCCAGTGAAGTGGAAACACGCAAAGCGATATTCCGAATCCCCGAATCCCCCGCTCCCTACCCACTCCACGTGAGACAACAAACGTCCCACCCACACCCCCACATCCTCCCTCTTACAGCTCATTTCCTTCCCCACCCGCACCCCCACATCCTCCCTCTTATAGCTCATTTCCTTCCCCACCCCCACCCCCACATCCTCCCTCTTATAGCTCATTTCCTTCCCCACCCCCACCCCCACATCCTCCCTCTTATAGCTCATTTCCTTCCCCACCAACACCCACACCCACAAATCCCCTCTCCAACAACCCTTTTTGTTTTCCTTTTTTGTTTTGTTTTTATTAGTTGTTTGTTGTTGTTGTTGTTGTTGTTGATGTCATGCGTCTGATTAGGTCAACACACACACACACACACACACACGTGATGACCTAGAGGTAACGCGTCCGCCTAGGAAGCGAGAGAATCTGAGTGCGCTGGTTCGAATCACGGTTCAGCTGCCGATATTTTCTCCCCCTCCACTAGACCTTGAGTGGTGGTCTGGACGCTAGTCATTCGGATGAGACGATAAACCGAGGTCTCGTGAGCAGCATTCACTTAGCGCACGTAAAAGAACCCACGGCAACTGTCACGACCCCCCTAGGGAAGAGGTCGAGAACTATTTTAAAACCTAACGCCCAACCCAATTCACCCGACAACACAAACACAGAATACAGATATTTCTCGTCCACACAAAATTTATTCTCTTCCGCTCTATCCCACTCACGCAACCTTACACACACAGCCTATACTTGCAAAAAAAACAACAAAACAACCATATACTATAACTTCAACACAAGAAAAACGAACAGAAGTCGTATACAAAACTACGGATTCTCCCAAATGTAATCAAAAGCAATTTTCCACACACACACTCAAGGAGAAGCAAATCACCCCCAAACCAGGACTGGTACACAGATGCTTTAGTCTTTGGCGGGTTCAGGAAGTTTTCCTCTTAAGAGGAAAACAACAACAACAAAAACAAAAAAAACTGACACACGGCCCAGACAAACTTCGGCGGGTTCGACCCAAGGCACAAGCCCCCGGTCAAAAGGCCTAGGTGCCAGGACTCGACATACAATGCCAAGCAATGGACCAGGCTGCAAGTCAAAAGGCCCGGAACACAGGACACCAGTCACAGGGCAGGAAGGGACGAACACCCAGGACACCAGTCACAGGGCAGGAAGGGGACGAACACCCAGGACACCAGTCACAGGGCAGGAAGGGGCGAAGACCCAGGACAGCAGTCACAGGGCAGGAGGGGACGAACACCCAGGACACCAGTCACAGGGCAGGAAGGGGACGAACACCCAGGACACCAGTCACAGGGCAGGAAGGGGCGAAGACCCAGGACAGCAGTCACAGGGCAGGAGGGGACGAACACCCAGGACACCAGTCACAGGGCAGGAAGGGGACGAAGATCTGGGTCACCAGACGAAAGGCCCGGGACACACAGCACACAGCGAGAGCTGGAACATTACGGAATGTTCCCCCCGTACTGAGCAATACTAATTCTAACGATATAATTAACAAAAAAAACAAATGTACAGCACATTCAAAAATGAAAACCTGGAATATAATTCCATTGACAAGACGAATTATAGGAGTAATATACGGCACTCGCACTCTCTACACCTATCATACAGAGCCAACGCCCAATTTTACCCAACAGTGAACTAAGGTAAAATCGTATCATTCTAAAACTCAATAACAATAAAATTGGCAAAAATATTAGCCGACACAAGAAAAAGTACATATTCACTCGGTGGTAGCACACGAGTAATTAACGAAATAGATTGTGTCAAAACCTAACGTACAGCTTTCTTGTCGAACATCTTTACACACCTACATCCCTGACAGAAGTACAACCAAGCTAAATAGACAAGTGGCTTCTTACCTGCCACAGGTGGCGTACACTAACGACCACCACAAAGACACGACGACGACGAAGACAGACGAAGACAGACGAAGAAACACAGAAGTGGCTCCCATGGAGAACAGCCGGTCCTCACTTCGTATGGTGCCTAGATGTCGGGGTAGCTACCCCACCAACAACAGGAACGACCCGTACACTACGGCAGTCGGGCTGCAAAAGCCTCGAATATTGTTGCTGCCCAACAATATTTCATATTCGCTCAGGTGAGCGAGTAATATGCATTCACGTGGTTCGTGCGCAATTCAAGACTTCTACCCGAACTGAAGGATGGGAGAAGGAAGGAATGTGAAAGAGGGGGGCGGGGGGGGGGGGGAGAAAAACGAAGACGGGCCACACGCCCTAACTGCCGTCACAAGTTGTGACAATACCCCCCATTCAAGTTCAAACTTCACGTTTGGAACTTAAACACACCGTCACAACGACTGACAGACAGACAGACACGTGACAACTCTCGCCTTGCACTTCCGCATTCCCGAACGTCTATTAGTGGTCAAGGACAGTTACCAAAACAAAACAGTTTGTCCAGACCAACGAAACAAGAGAAGAGAAATTTATACGAAAGCTATCTTAACTTTACAGCTAGTAAGGATACGCGGAAGCGTGTGCTTCCTAATTTAAGAGTAGAATATAGAGGTATGTGCAGAAGTCAAATGGGACTGCGCATACTCTTCTTTGATTAACACTGCCGAAATCACTTTTCGGGAAATGCCGATTCTTGCTCCGGCAGACGACTGAGATAGTCGGCTCCAACATTTTCTTTTCCAGGGATAGCTTGCACTGTGAAGGAGAAAGGCTGGAGCTGCAGCGTCCACCGTGTCAGTCTGCCGCTGACCGTTCTTGCTCTATCCAGGTACTGCAGGGGGGCATGATCGGTCTGGACGACGAATGGTTTGCCGTACAGGTATGGCTCGAACTTTTGTATGCCCCACACGAGCGCCAAGCATTCTCTCTCGATCGTGGGATAGTTCCTCTCGGCTGAAGGGTACAGTCAGAGGCATTTTAAGTAAAGGCACTCTGGGAACCCGCCCTTTTGGTACAATTTTTTGGCACCTGTCGCAGGAAAGAACGAAGCGTTTGATGTCCCCGCACATACCTGGCCAATAGAAATGAGGAAATATTCTCTGTTGCGTCCGCCTAAACCCCAAATGACCAGACATTGGAGCATCATGGCCCAGGCGTAGCACTGTGGAACGCAAAGGCTTCGGTACACAGATCTGGGTCGCCTGGCCTCTGTGATCTTTAAACTGCCGCATCAGCACCCCATGCTTTTTAAAATAAGAGACCTCGCCTGAAGGGGTTTTCTGTAAAAGGCCTGAACCAGCCCTATCACGTGCCTGATGAAAATCAGGATCGTCATTTTGCTGGTGCTGTAAGTCTTCCCGTGACACATGGATCTGAATATCCTTGACGGGCAGGGGAGGCAAGGGTTTGGTATTTGCTGCAGCCTGGGCTCTAGTTTGAACGGCGCCCACAAGGCTGGGATCAGCATAGACGGGCACGACCATTGAAGAGCCGTCCCCTCTCCAGACACAATTCCCAATGAGAACCTCCTCAACAGGAGACTCCATGACAGCCACGTCCAAAACACCCTGTATGAACGGGGACTGAAAGTCCACCCTGGCGATGGGCAGAACTGAGGAGCACCTTGACTCTGCCAACACCACGCGAACTGTGGCCCCAGTAAAACAGTCAGGTCTTACGAGTCGCCTGGCTACAACAATCAACTGGGCTCCCGTGTCGCGTAAAGCTTGCACTGTGTGGCCATCGACAGAAACCTCGCAGCGAGGCGAGTACTGTTTAGAAGCACAAGACGTGCAAAGCGTCGGGGTCATTGCATTAACACCCTGTACAGGTGAGACATGAGCAATGAGTGAGACCCTCTTGGGTTGCCGGCACTCTTTGGCCAAGTGACCTGGCTTCCCGCAGTTGAAGCAGGCAGGTATTCTTGTAAAGTCTCTTCCCTTTACGTTGTTTGGAGCTGAATCCCCTGACCCATGTGGAGGTCCTTTTTTCTCCGCGCCCAGATTGAAACTGCGGTCGGAAACCCTACTACCTTTTTTGGAAACTCGAAATTCAGCTTCCGCCATGCGACCTGCTCTCCGAGCATTGACAATTTTAGTAGTGATATGGGCAACGTCCTCAACTCTATTGGGTTCCTCACGCCGAACTTCAGTGACGAGATCGGGATTGAGTGTGGTCAAGAACTGCTCCTGAAGGACCAGATCTTTAATGTCCTCTGCATCAGATTCATCCCGTCCAGCGGCCACACACCACCGGGAGAAACAAACCTTCAGCCTGCCCAGAAACTGATCAAACGTCTCTTCCGCTAATTTCCGCATTGAACGGAACCGTTTGCGGTAGGAATCTGCATCCAGGCGGAATTCATGAAGCAGAGCTGCTTTTAAGATGTCATAATCGTGTAGTTGTTCTGGTTGTAACCGTAGGCAGGCATCTCTCGCCCGACCCTGCAAAAGGGCCACCAGGCGGGCTGCCCAGGAGCTACGCTTCCACTTATTTAATCCCGCCACTCTCTCAAAGTGGTTAAGGAAGCTATCGAAATCGTCTTTCTCATCATACGGCACAAGCGGAAACTGATGAGCCGTGTGAGCTTCTAGCTCTTCCTGGCGCAGTTCCATTTTCCTCTCGAATCTACGTCTTTCCTCCTCATCTTTTTTCTTCCTATACTCTTCTTCTTTTCTATCCTTCCATTGTCTGTACCTTCTCTCTTCCTCCCTAGCCTGACGCTCTTCCTCCCTAGCCTGACGCTCCTCCTCCCTGGCTACTGCATCAACCACAAACCGGGCCAACGCCTCTCCAGACAAACCTAAGTCAGTGCCCAACACCCTGAACTTTGAGTACATGTCCTGAGAAGGTACGGCATTAGACTCATTCTTCAAGCCTTCATCGAAAGCACCTTCAGGATTAGCCTCCTTCAGGTGGCCCTGAATCCATCCGGACAATTCAGTCTTTTTTTCAGCACTCAGAGAAGGTGTACTGCCTTCTGCCCTGACCCCCCGTGACCCGGAACTAGGAGTAGAGGCCGCAGAAGTTTTTCGTGTTACAGGCATGTTTTCTTAATTCACAATGTGCAACAACTACACAAAACTTGAATTAAGATTAAGTCTCTAAGTCACTAACTCCAGGTCCCCACTTCACTCAACCGTCCAACAGTAAGAACCTAACAATCTAACAACCTTAATCACCCCCACAAAAGCTAACCAAAACGAAATGCCTGCAACATAAAACGTAGACGAACAAGACGATCACACCCTACCCCCCAACCCGTGTTACATTCCCTAGAACTTGTTACCCCGCATCTCCACCATTGTCACGACCCCCCTAGGGAAGAGGTCGAGAACTATTTTAAAACCTAACGCCCAACCCAATTCACCCGACAACACAAACACAGAATACAGATATTTCTCGTCCACACAAAATTTATTCTCTTCCGCTCTATCCCACTCACGCAACCTTACACACACAGCCTATACTTGCAAAAAAAAAAAAAAAACAACCATATACTATAACTTCAACACAAGAAAAACGAACAGAAGTCGTATACAAAACTACGGATTCTCCCAAATGTAATGGAAAGCAATTTTCCACACACACACTCAAGGAGAAGCAAATCACCCCAAAAACCAGGACTGGTACACAGATGCTTTAGTCTTTGGCGGGTTCAGGAAGTTTTCCTCTTAAGAGGAAAACAACAACAACAAAAAAAAAACTGACACACGGCCCAGACAAACTTCGGCGGGTTCGACCCAAGGCACAAGACTCCGGTCAAAAGGCCTAGGTGCCAGGACTCGACATACAATGCCAAGCAATGGACCAGGCTGCAAGTCAAAAGGCCCGGAACACAGGACACCAGTCACAGGGCAGGAAGGGACGAACACCCAGGACACCAGTCACAGGGCAGGAAGGGGACGAACACCCAGGACACCAGTCACAGGGCAGGAAGGGGCGAAGACCCAGGACAGCAGTCACAGGGCAGGAGGGGACGAACACCCAGGACACCAGTCACAGGGCAGGAAGGGGACGAAGATCTGGGTCACCAGACGAAAGGCCCGGGACACACAGCACACAGCGAGAGCTGGAACATTACGGAATGTTCCCCCCGTACTGAGCAATACTAATTCTAACGATATAATTAACAAAAAAAAAAACAAATGTACAGCACATTCAAAAATGAAAACCTGGAATATAATTCCATTGACAAGACGAATTATAGGAGTAATATACGGCACTCGCACTCTCTACACCTATCATACAGAGCCAACGCCCAATTTTACCCAACAGTGAACTAAGGTAAAATCGTATCATTCTAAAACTCAATAACAATAAAATTGGCAAAAATATTAGCCGACACAAGAAAAAGTACATATTCACTCGGTGGTAGCACACGAGTAATTAACGAAATAGATTGTGTCAAAACCTAACGTACAGCTTTCTTGTCGAACATCTTTACACACCTACATCCCTGACAGAAGTACAACCAAGCTAAATAGACAAGTGGCTTCTTACCTGCCACAGGTGGCGTACACTAACGACCACCACAAAGACACGACGACGACGAAGACAGACGAAGACAGACGAAGAAACACAGAAGTGGCTCCCATGGAGAACAGCCGGTCCTCACTTCGTATGGTGCCTAGATGTCGGGGTAGCTACCCCACCAACAACAGGAACGACCCGTACACTACGGCAGTCGGGCTGCAAAAGCCCCGAATATTGTTGCTGCCCAACAATATTTCATATTCGCTCAGGTGAGCGAGTAATATGCATTCACGTGGTTCGTGCGCAATTCAAGACTTCTACCCGAACTGAAGGATGGGAGAAGGAAGGAATGTGAAAGAGGGGGGGGGGGGGGGAGAAAAACGAAGACGGGCCACACGCCCTAACTGCCGTCACAAGTTGTGACAGCAACAAAAGGGTTGTTCCTGGCGAAATTCTGTAGAAAAATCCACATCCATATCGATAGGAAAAACAAATAAAACTGCATGCAGGACAAAAATACAAAAAAAATGGGTGGCGCTGTAGTGTAGCGACGCGCTCTCCCTGGGGAGAGCAGCCCGAATTTCACACAGATAAATCTGTTGTGATAAAAAGAAATACAAATACAAATACACACACACACAAGAAAGAAAAAAAAAGGGAAAGCCACACACAACATCCCTCCTCCCTTCCTCCCCTCCCCTCCCTCCAGCACCAACTGAAAACAGCCCCCAGAGATACTGGAGGAAGAGAGAGAGAAAGAGAGGTTACTTTTTATTTAGCTACTAGTAAATGTATTGGCTGTTACGGTGCTAGAGAGACAGAATGAGTGGAAAGTTATATAGAGAGAACAGAAAGGAGGGAGGGCGTGAGATGAACAGATGGATGGACAGACAGACAGACAGACAGACAGAAGAAGAAGAAGGAGGAGGAGGAGGAGGAGGAGGAGATGATCATGATTCATTGACATTTGTCGTAGTAACTTTGCATATGTACTCCACAGTGGAACGAATCTAACAATATATCAAGGAAGAATGATGAAACAAACGAAAGACGGTGGAATATCTTTGCACTGAAGAGGTAGTCTCAAGGCTCAAGGCCTGACAAAGCGCGTTGGGTTACGCTGCTGGTCAGGCATCTGCCTGGCAGATGTGGTGTAGCGTATATGGATTTGTCCGAACGCAGTGACGCCTCCTTGAGCTACTGAAACTGAACTGAAACTGAGGAGGTAGGAAGAGAGAAGAAATGGAGGGAGGGAGGGATAGAGAGAGAGAGAGAAGGAGTGAGGGAAAAAGAGAGAGAGGGGGAGTGAGAGAGAGAGAGGACGGGGAGAGAGAGGGAGAGAGAGAGGGAGTGAGGGAAAAAGAGAGAGAGGGGGAAATGAGAGAGA
>NC_134896.1:5939930-5942430 GCF_041734735.1 Babylonia areolata | reverse complement strand
TGTGTGTGTGTGTGTGTGTGTGTTCGTTCTTTAGTTTAGCGTCTTTTCACTATCAGTGTGTGTGTACGTGCGTGCGTGTGTTTGTCTGTGCGTGCGTGCGTGCGTGTTTGTGTGTGTTGCTCGCTCACGGGCGCACGCATGCTCATTAAACACTGAATTTCCCCCAAGCAAAGTGGACAAAAGATGGCCACACGGTATGTTTTGCGAGGAAACCTTAACAGTCGCCTTTAAGTGGAGGGAGCGAGAAAGAGAGAGAGACAGACAGAGACAGAGGCACAGAGAGACAAACAGAGACAGAGAAGACAGAGAGAGAGAGACACAGAGAGAGACACAGAGAGAGACTGAGACAGACAGACAGACAGAGACAGAGAGAGACACACACACACACACACACACAGATAGGCACATACTGACGGGCACGCCATTGTTTAAGTTTTGTCGCTGTGCGGTTTCCCCTGTTGTGACCCACCTGGTTCCCCTCCCCACATTATCATCACACAGAATCTACCACACACTGAGGTGCGTCCTTCGGATTCCAAGATGACCATGGCTTCAAGAATCACATGGAAGATCGGTGGCTGTGGGTCCGGAGGTGACTGACGAGGCCAATCCGGGCCCTGAAGGCTCGCCCACATGTGGGACACCAATGAGTGGGTGCTGTCGTGGCAGTGGATGCTGCTCGGGCCTTGCGCACAGCACGCTTTCGTTGCGCTTCGGTGATGCACCTGGCTTCAGCTGCACGGGCTCCTGTGGGGATGTGACATGACATTACATGAAGCATGACGGTGGGAAAGCAGCCACGTCAGTCGTGGAGCAGCAGACCCTCAGATGATTAGAAAACTTCTTCTTCTTCAGCGTTCCCTGGCCATGTTCAGACGGTCAGTCCAGAGCTGGTTACGAAGTCCGCAGTCCGCTGTAGCTCTGTGCCGTTCCCCACAACTTGTCCTGGAGCACTACGGGACTGGGCCAGATCGGGCGCCTCAGCTCTTTGTGTAGAGGGCAGTTTCGCAGGACATGGGCTGGAGCGGTGTCACACGGACATTGATCTGTGTCGGGATTCTGTCAGTTTGTAGAGATGGGAGAGGAGCTGGCAGTGGCCTGTGCGCTGTCTGAGGAAACAAAATACGGAAAGAAGGGAAGAAAGAAAAGTGAACTGATAATTATGGTGTGCTGAAGAAAGTCCAAGACACGCCAACAACCGTGCCAGCATCATCTATCCTTGGGGAGTCTACGTTCTGCTGTTTGGTATCGTGCTGCCACTTCCCACGTACTGTGTGTGTGTGTGTGTGTGTGTGTGTGTGTGTGTGTGTGTGTGTGTGTGTGTGTGTGTTGTGTGCGCGCGTGTGTGTTTGTGTGTGTGTGTGTGTGTGTGTGTGTGTGTGTGTGTGCGCGCGCGCGCGTGTGTGTGTGTGTTTGTGTGTCTGTGCAAGCGGGTGGCAACCACTCAGAACCCGAAAGATACAGACGTTTTCAGCAAGATACTCCCCAGGGAAATATCCGCTGTATTCCCAGCTTCTTTTGCAAGTTTGCTGTTAAAACTTTCGTGTTAGGGATATTGGAAAAAAAAGAAGTTATTTTCTTGCGTTCCATTCTGTTTTCGTCCCGCTCCGTTTCGGTTTGTTTTTCTTTCATCTTGTTTGTGTTCTGCAGAACAGAGACCCAGGTTTTGATACACAGCCAACAGACCTGGAGGAATCTGGTGAACAGTTCTTCTGTGTGACGTCCCAATGACTCTTCACAGAGTTGAGGAAGGAGGAGGATGAGAGGAGGAGGAGGAGGAGGAGGAAGAGGAGGAGTTTTGTTTTTGCTCCTAATTCATCGAGAGAGCGATTTCTGCCAGTCCATACAGGGTGTGGCAAAAAGAGCTCTTCTGTGACAGGTTCCAGACTCCAGAATGGATGAGCTGAAATGGCTGAGGGTTGTTCCGCTAAAGATGCTGTCAGCAGCAGCCCGCTAAGAGACAGCGGAATGGAACCAGCTCTGTGCGTCCTTTTTTTTTCTTTTCGAGAGATCTCACATCATTGTTTTCTGCTCGTTCTCTGAAAACACACCACACCGTCCTTTTCTATCCGAGAGATCTCACATCATTGTTTTCTGCTCACCGTTTTCAAAAAGGTTGTGGTTGCTGCCACAGTCTAAAGGCGCATTCACACTTGTAGATGCCTGCTTCGAAAAGGCTTACCGTGCCATAGTCTAAATGTGCGTACACACTTGTAGCTGTCTGCATCAAAAGGTTGTGGTTACTGCCATACTCTGAAGGATCGTCCACACTCGACGCCCCGCTTCAAAAAGGTTTGCCGCGCCATAGTCTAAAGGTGCGTTTACACTGAGAAACCGCCACAAGTTGTCGGGCAGTTGCCGTAAGCCTGTCAACAACAAATTCGTTGACACTGAAGGTGGTCACAGACTGCCAGCTGCTGTCAGCCAGCCAAAACAAAAGACTTTTACAGTGGCGCTCTCCAAGAATAAAGAAAAAATAAAGAAATAAAGTAAATCTATC
>NC_134896.1:5912430-5934930 GCF_041734735.1 Babylonia areolata | reverse complement strand
CCCAAAACGGTCAGTATTGGCTTGGAAAGAATGCAACAAAAGGGTTATGCTGATGATGGTGATGATATGGATATTTATAGAGCGCCCATCCTCGGTCGGAGACAAAGCTCTAAGCGCTTTACAATCACGGAGTCATTTGCACAACTGGCTGCCTGCTTGGGTGGAGCCGACTGACGGCTGTTACTGGGCGCTCGTCAGTCACACACACACACACACACACACACACACACACACACACAAACAGACATATGGGCGGCCATACTCCGTTTTCGGGAGTGTGGATGATGTGTATGTTCTTGTTTTTATAACCCACCGAACGCTGACATGGATTACAGGATCTTTAATGTGCGCATTTGATCTTCTGCGTGTGTATACACAGGAAGGGGGTTCCGGCACTGGCAGGTCTGCACATATGTTGACCTGGGAGATCGGAAACTCTCCAACCTTAACCCACCGTACGCCGTTACCAAGATTCGAACCCGGGACCATCAGACTGAAAGTCCGATACTTTAACCACTGGGCTGTTGCGCCCTGGCTTTGAGACAATGCAACAAGAGTTATCCCTGGCTTGGAGACAATGCAACAAGAGTTATCCCTGGCTTGGAGACAATGCAACAAGAGTTATCCCTGGCTTGGAGACAATGCAACAAGAGTTATCCCTGGTTTGGAGAGAATGCAACAAGAGTTATCCCTGGCTTGGAGACAATGCAACAAGAGTTATCCCTGGCTTGGAGACAATGCAACAAGAGTTATCCCTGGCTTGGAGACAATGCAACAAGAGTTATCCCTGGCTTGGAGACAATGCATCATTTATGCAAGGGGTTCTGAGGAAGCACTGCTGATTTAAATAATGAGTGTGACTGTACTCTTTCTCTCTCGCTATGTACATTTCTCTGCACTTCGCTCGAAACAAGACGCACACACACGCACACAAACACATACACACACACACACACACACACACACAGGCACACACACACACACACACATACGCACGCGCGCGAGCGCCGAAATCATCTTTTAAGCCCGTAAAGTACACACCGTGGCCACCAGTGGGCGAATCATTCAAGGGCAGGCGTCACATTTTCCACTCGTGTCTTCAGCCCTGTCTCTTTCCGCTCGCATCCCTTTCCACCCCTCTGCGCATGTCTGCCGTGTCAGCAGCGGCACGTGCACGATACCAGGTTTTGATTGGTTGTTTATTTCCCTCCGACATGGTGTTGTTGTTTTTTAAAGTGGAGTTTTACGAGCTGGTAGCTGCTGCCCTTAACGTCAAGCGACTCCAGGCCGTAGTTCGTTCTTTTCGAGATCGTATCCACAGCTTTTATAACGTAGGCACCCCCCGAAAATGGAGTATGGCTGCCTACATGGCAGGCTGAAAACGGTCATACGCGTAAAAGCCCACTCGTGTACATACCAGTGAACGTGGGAGTTGCAGCCTACGAACGACGAAGATGAAGAAGAATAACATGGGTGGCATTCTTTTACAAAGTCTATTGATTAATTCTCTAGAATTGTACTTAAATATCTATTTTGAATATTCATCTTTGATTCCACGCTCTTTCTACCCGGATACCCCAGCTCACCATTCACCCCTAACGCCCTCCTCTCCTACGTTTTGAACGATTCAAACATGAACATTAATACTGCAACAAAATGTCTACAGTCACCGTTCACACCCAACCCCCTCCTACGTTTTAAACGATTCAAACATGAACATTAATACTGCAACAAAATGTCTACAGTCACCGTTCACCCCCAACCCCCTCCTCTCCTACGTTTTGAACGATTCAAACATGAACATTAATACTGCAACAAAATGTCTACAGTGACCGTTCACCCCCAACCCCCTCCTACGTTTTAAACGATTCAAACATGAACATTAATACTGCAACAAAATGTCTACAGTCACCGTTCACCCCCAACCCCCTCCTCTCCTACGTTTTGAACGATTCAAACATGAACATTAATACTGCAACAAAATGTCTACAGTCACCGTTCACACCCAACCCCATCCTGTGCTACGTTTTAAACGATTCAAACATGAACATTAATACTGCAACAAAATGTCTAGTCACCATTCACACTCAACCCCCTCCTCTCCTACATTTAAACGATTCAAACATGAACATTAATACTGCAACAAAATGTCTACAGTCACCGTTCACACCCAACCCCCTCCTACGTTTTGAACGATTCAAACATGAACATTAACACTGCAACAAAATGTCTACAGTTACTGTTCACCCCCAAACTCCTCCTCGTCTACATTTTAAACGATTCAAACATGTACAATAACACTGCAACAAAATGTCTACAGTCACCGTTCACACCCAAACCCTCTCCTCTCCTACGTTTTGAACGATTCAAACATGAACATTAATACTGCAACAAAATGTCTACAGTCACCGTTCACACCCCAACCCCCTCCTCTCCTACGTTTTAAACGATTCAAACATGAACATTAATACTGCAACAAAATGTCTACAGTCACCGTTCACACCCCAACCCCCTCCACTCCTACGTTTTGAACGATTCAAACATGAACATTAATACTGCAACAAATCACTAGTCACCGTTCACACCCAACCCTCTCCTCTCCAACGTTTTAAACGATTCAAACATGAACATTAATACTGCAACAAATCACTACAGTCACCGTTCCGTGTGACGGGGCATGAAACAAACCTCCACTCCTTCCGTTTGAAAATAAACGTGTATCGAACCCCGCATCGTATCGATTCGCGAGAAGGCCGTGAAGGATTATTTATTTAATTAATTAGCTTCTCTCTGACCTTCTCTCTCTCTCTCTCGCTTGCTCGCTCTCTCCCCCCCCCACTCCTCTCTCCCCTGTCCCCATCCACCCCTTTCTCAAGTCCATACCCTTCACACTTATCCATTCCTCACTAACAGATCTATCGGATCGATTTCTTTCTCTGTCGTTTACTCTTTCCATCTCTTTTCTCTCACATTCTGTCTGCCTGCCTGCCTGCCTGTCTGTCTCTGTTTCTTCTATTTCTGCTCAAAAACGTTGAGTGTAGGACGCTTGTGAAAATCCCAGTGAGCACAAAAGTGGGTTAAAAACATGCTGCCTAATCCGGTTTGCCCCGAACCAGGAAAGGTTTTCTTTGGCCACCCATGGCACTCGAGGATGCATACTGAGTGTGAGGCGTTCACACTCTCTAACCCGTCTGTCTTGCACCACTTCCCTTTCCCCTTCCCCCACCCCGTCACCCGCAACCCCCCCCCCCCCCCCCCCTCTCCCCTCCATCTTTACTGACTCCTTGTGCTAAAAACAATCTGCGTTGTTCTGACGAACACATGCGACTTATGGAACCTCACACCAGAGGTTTTAATGAGACATTAGTCTGTCTCCAGCAGACGCTGTGGCAGAGCAGGTCAAGAGCTCGACTTCTGATCCCGTGTTCACCAGTAATCGGGGTTCGAGCCTCCGTTACGGCCTGGTGGTGTGTCCTTGGGGTAAGGCGCTTCACTCCGATTTTTCCTAACTCCACCCAGGGGGGGGCCTGAAGTCCGTTTTGGAAGGAGAGGACTGTTAGTGAGAGTACTGGGCCCCGCCTGCCTACGCCGAGCCCTGGACACAGTGGATGTGACTCCACTGCCTGATGGCCGTACATAGGCTGTGAGACCTTTAACCTTTCTTTAAACCCCAGTGTGTCTCTCCCGCTCTATCGTCATACGTCAAGCAAAGGTCGGCGGTGGTTCCAGAATGGTGGAGCGGTGTGATTCATCATTACGGGATCACTACAGTGGATAGAAATAACAGAAAAAAGGGACAGCCAGAGATTTTGTTTCATGCAATATTCCTGCGATGTCCAATTCCCTCTTCCCTCCCAGTGTCTTGTCATCCCTCCTTCGCTCCCGCCCTCCCTCCTTTCAACATCAAACCATGAACATTATCTCACAATGTCCGTCACCGTTCCACCCACCCCCCTAGTTCTTGTCGATCCACTGACATTATCTGCACATGTCTAGTCCCGCTCCCTGCAACCCCTCCCTACCACGTGTTTCGTTCACTCTAACTCGCATCACTGCCCGTTCATGTGGGCATGACAAACCTCACTCCTTCCGTTGAAAATCTGTATGAACCCTCCTTATCGCTTCGCGAAGGCCCGTGAGGTATATTTACTTTTTCCTCTCTGCCTCTCCTCTCTCCCTCCGCTTGTGCTTTCCCCCCTCCTCTGTCCCTGTCCCCATCCACCGTTTCTAGTCCATCACCCTCACTTCCATCCCCTACCAGATCTTGGTCGATTCTCCTTCCTTCACCTTTTCTTCACATTCTCTCCCCTCCAGTGTCTTGTCCTCTCTTCATGCTCCGTGTTAACCTGTGAAATCCCAGTGGTCCCTGTTCTGCTGCCTATCCTTTGCCCCCCCAAAGTTCTTGCCATGCCTCCTTCCGTTCACCCTCCCCTTTCTTGTCCCCCTCTCCCCTTCCCCTCCCCATTTTCCGTCCCGCCTCCCCCCCCTCTCCCCTCCATTTGTCTTGTCTACGTCTCTTGTTCGACGCCTCCCCTCACCCAGAGTTTTCATGACTTTCTTCTCCACAACGCTTCCAGGTAGCTCGTTCTATCCCTTTCACCCTCCCCGTTCCCTGTGGTTGTCTTGGTCCTTCACTCGTTTCCTATCCCCACCAGTGTTGGAACTTGTTACTGCCCTCTTCCCTCCCCCTGACCATGTGTGCATGCCTACCTCTCTGTACTTCCTTTCCTTTAAACCCAGTGTCTCTCCCCTCTTCGTCTCTCCGCGGGGGGGGTGCGCTTCCCCAGTTCGGGATCCTACAGTGTTCCACGACCTCCAGTTTTGTCGCTCCTCTTCCAATCCCTCTCCCAGTGTCTTGTCACTCCCTCCTTCCCCCCCCCAGTGTCTTGCCCTCCCTCTTCCATCCCCTCCCAGTGTCTTGTCATCCCTCCTTCCCTCCCCTCCCAGTGTCTTGTCCTCCCTCTTCCATCCCCTCCCAGTGTCTTGTCCTCCCTCTTCCCTCCCCTCCCAGTGTCTTGTCCTCCCTCTTCCCTCCCCTCCCAGTGTCTTGTCTTCCCTCCTTCCCTCCCCTCCCAGTGTCTTGTCCTCCCTCTTCCCTCCCTCCCCTCCCAGTGTCTTGTCCTCCCTCTCCCCTCCCTCCTTCCCTCCCCTCCCAGTGTCTTGTCATTCCTCTTCCCTCCCTCCTTCCCTCTTCCTCACCCCCTCTCTTTTCTCTCCCCCCCTCTCTTTCTCTCCTTTTCTGCTCCCACGCCTACCTCTCACTCCACAACCTCCCTCCAATGTTCACATCTTCGTTTTGACGTATATTTCCATATGTTTTTGAAGGATGAGTGAAAAGTCTGGATTTCAGGATCTTTAACGTGCGTATTTGATCTTCTGCGTGCGTAAACACACGAATGGGGTTCAGACACGAGGGGGTCTGTACATGTGTTGACCTGGGAAATCGGACAAATCTTCACCCTTTACCCAACAGGCGTCGTTACCGAGATTCCAACCCGGGACCCTCAGATTGAAAGTCCAACGCTTTAACCACTCGGCTATCGCGCCCGTCATCTTGTAGGAAGCTGCCCAAAAGAAAGCGTTGTACGCGTGCTTGAATCTGCATTGTATGTGTCACTGTACTGCCGTCAATATTGATACTCTCATGTGTGTGTTGGAAATTTATATCGCTACTTCTGTATGAAGTACTGTGGAAACCTGTGTGTGTGTGTGTGTGTGTGTGTGTGTGTGTGTGTGTGTGTGTGTGTGTGTGCGTGCGTGCGTGCGTGCGCGCACATTAATATCTTCTCTCTCTGGACGGAATGTTGGAAAATAGTGATCGTTTTAAGGAATACCCCACATTCAAATCTTCATTACAGCCAGAAAAATACCTGCGAGATATTACAATAGCTAAATTTAGAGTGGCTCTGGTGAAAATTTCGTCTATGCGTTAACGACCTCAACGCAAATAAAAGAAAATAAAAGATAGAGTGATATGTCAACACAAAAAAAAAGCAAAAAAAAAGCCCCTTTTGTGAATATATAGAAACTGAAGTTCATTTTCTTATTAGATGTCCTGTATATGCTGAACTACGAGAAAAGTATACATTTAAACATTATAGAAATATTAACACTCCGCAAATTCCATTTTTGTTACAAAATGAAGAACTGATGTGAAGTTTAATTCAAAATGTTAAAATCAAAATTTAATTGTGTGGCAGAGCAATTATGTTTAAGTTCTGTTGAATCTGGTTTTCCCTTCATTTTTTTCAAATCGTTATCTAATATGTGTACGTGTTCTCATGTGGACATGCTGGTGGCCTTCGCATTAAACTTCCTGCGTTCATGCGTTCTCTCTCTGTCTCTTTATATATGCATACACACACACACACACACACACACACACACACACACACATATCATCCCCATTCACTCCTCGACGTGACTGATGCTGTCGTGTCTGATGCAGTAAAAACCAGTCAATGTTCACATCCTTTCCCTCTGGGCAGCAGTCAGTACCGTCGTGTCTGGTAGCGTCTTCCCATTTCTCACGCTTGTGACCTGAAATATCGGTGGCGCTCTCACTCTACCGACGCGCTCTCCCTGTGGGAGAGCAGCCCGAATTTCTCACAGAGAAATCTGTTGTGACCAAAGTGCCACACACACACACACACACACACACACACACACACACACACACACAAACAGCCATATTCCCTTTCCTGGGCAACATTTTCCCAACAGAAGAGGCCCATTACAGAAGCTGAAGAGAAGTTTCAATGACGCTTATTGATATGGCCCAGCTGTATTGGCCTTGTCTGAGCGGCCATTAACTGGTGGCATCGTTTGGTTACAACTTTCCTTGGGCAATACGGTGTTGCCTTTCATGAAAGGGAATGCCCAGTTTGACGGGGGTAAATAGCAGGTCCTCCAAATCCAGACTGTGATCTGACAGCAGTGAATGTGTGTCAGATGGCACACTGTTAGTGTCATTGCTGCTTTGTGTGAGAAGATCGAGAAGGAGAAAAACCGTTTCGTAGCAGAATAATGTCAGGCTGAAATGTCAGATAATCAGGACTGCTCTTCTCTCTCTCTCTCTCAAAAAAAGAAAAAAAAGAAAAAAGAAGGTATCATGACTATCTGATGAAAAGCTTTGCTGATTCTATGTAGAAATTAAGTATCTGATAGATAAGTATCTGTTGCTATTTCTGTCTATGAATTTTTTTCATATAAAGGTACTATTATCAAAGACGTCTTTCTCCCTCCCTCCCTCTGTATCTCTGTTGGTCTGTCTGTCTGTCTGTCTGTCTCTATTGTCTCTACATTTCTTGGCGCATATACGTTATTCTAAAGAGCGTGTTTGCGTTTATGTGTACAATTTCCATGTAGTCCTTTCCATGATTTGTAATGGATGTGATGCTTTGATTTTTAAAAAAATGTTTCGTTTGAAGTCATTTGATGCTATTTGCAGTTCATTTGTTTATATTTCCCCCCAATTTTCTCCCTTTGGGGACTGGATGAAAAAATCATTGTTGCTTATTCTATTACCCTCAGAAATAAAATTCATTCATTCATCCATTCATTCTCTCTCTCTCTCTCTCTCTGCCACTGGTGGCAAAGTTGAAATAGTCATGTTCAAAACAGTGAAAAGATTCTACTTCTACAGATTGTTTAGTCATATACAGCGTTTACTAACTTATATATCTATTCATGCTGACAGACATTTGAAGCACATTATGACAAAATTAAGGTTTGGATTTTCTGATATATACGTTCATTGCAATCGCTATCGACAGACGTATGCGCGAAATTTGAAATGTCGACCTTCAACAGGAGACGAAATTCAATTTGCACTTGCTTGTCCTAGATTGAGTGATGTTAGACAGCAGTTTATACCACGCAAGTACGGTACAGATCCATGTTTATTTAGACAGGATGTGTCAGAAACACGCGCTACGCATCTGCGTCAGACACCATTTCGTCACATCATGTACGAAATTTTGCTGGTTATGTTTAAATATTCCTGTGATGCTGCATGTCTGACAGTGAAAGTCAGACATTGTTTACCGGGCTACATTGTTTGCTAAGTCACATCGGGTGCTGACTATGATTAATATCATTGAACATAATTGATATCATTGAATATAACTGATATCACTGAACACAAATGATGTCATATGCATTGGATATAATTGATGTCATTGAATAGAACTGATATCATCGAACATAACTGATACAATCTAATATAACTGATATCACTGAACACAAATGATGTCATATGCATTGGATATAATTTATATCAATCAATGTAATTGCCACGTATTGCAGCCTTCATCGAGGAGACGGGGGGAATCCATCTGATAAATGACGAACGAGACAACAACAACCACCTATATCAATGAATATTATTGATATCGTTGATTATAACTGATTTCACTGAGTATGATTGATACCATTCGGATACAACCGATATCATTGAACATAACTGATATCATTCAGTATAATTGACCGTAAAGGACTTAATTAGGGATGTTCTCTAAAAACGTTTCATGGCTAAGTGATCAGGACATCACCACACGTTAGCTGGTTTCCTTCACGTGTAATATCAAAATCCACCGCGGGTAAGTTTGCTAATGGGGATCGCAAGTCTAACACAACACTGACACCACCAGAATTTATTATTTTTTCAAAGTCCTGGCAGCAGCTATGATGCTAATTTTCAGTGCTGTGTTCCCTGAGAATGCACCACATAATCTTTGAAACGTGAGTATGACGCTGGAACGACAGAGCTCAGCACATGTTCCCTTCTTGCTTTCTTCTTTCGACAAACCTCACATAAACCGATACAGCTTTTTTCTTCTTTTCTTTTCTGATGCCACATCAAGTTGTCTTTCGGTGTTATCTCTTAGTTTCCCACCAGGAAACGACGGCTTTACTTTGTTATACAGCTTCCTGCAGGGGAGCACGGCGAGGCACTGACGAGTGCCACGTGCCCATTGTTATGACGTGGGGAGGGGAGATGCGAGGATTCCGCCTGTCACTGGGAAGGATTCTCTCTGGCTACAACCCGACACCTTGCAAAGTTTTTTGTTGTTGTTGTTGTTTTTGTTGTTGTTTTTTTTTGCTGCCCCATCATCTGCACCGTTTCAGTGGCATTACTCCCACGCCGCTCATTTAGATTCCCCCATACACGGCCACACCCGGGTTCGTCCGTTGCAGTTCCAGCGTCGGCAGTCCACAGGGAACCATCGATGTTAGGTCGCCAGGAGGCCACACACCAGAGGAAACCCTGCACTGCTTCTGAGTCACTTCGGTGGTGTTCAGTGGTGGCTGTTCTGTTTTAACGTACTTAGGACACCACCTACTAAGCCCCCTACTAACGACAATAATGGCTTAGTCGCGGAGCCAGACTGAGTGAGCGTCCCTCCCAGAGTGGAGACCGCCACCACGCCCCTCAAACAACAGCCCCCCATGAATCTGCCGACACCGACGACATTGACAGGACTCACCCCAAGCACGGAAGTGGAGGGGTATCGAAACTGAGGTCACCATGAGAGCAGGGCATGAAAGGCCACAGACTTTGAGACTATTTTGTTTATATTGATGACGATGAAGGAGGAGGAGGATGACGATGATGATGACGATGTTGCTATGGAGGTCCATTTTGGTTTGGGACTTCATGACAAGGCTGTACTCTACGCTTCCTGTCATAATGATATCCCGGCGTTAACCAGGCCCGAGAGATACAGACACTTGCAGTATTGGTCAGGTAATTAGAGCAACACACCCAAAGACGCATCCCTGAAGTGGATGACACTCGACTGTGTGGTCCCAGTCTCCCCATTTAATCCCACAGCACACTCAACTCTGACACCTTGCAAAGTTACCCTTGCCTTGGTGAAGCTCAAGGCACGGAAACTGGGTGGGAATGGGGTGGACTGGATTGGAATGGCAGGGAACTGGATTTGTCCTTCTCTCCCTCTCTTTCCCACCGTTCCCTTGTCTTCTCTTGTTCTCCGTCTTATCTCCTTTTCTCTTAACTTTGATAGTAAATAAATTATTAAAAAAAAGTAATAAAACGGGTGGCGCTGCACAGTGGCGACGCTACCACCCTCCGAGGAGAACAGCCCGAATTTTACAGAGAAAGCTGTTGTGACAAAAAGGTAATGCAACACAATACAACCTCATACAACACGATACAATACAACGCAAAACAAAACAAAACAAAACAATACTATACTATATAATCAAAACATGTTGCCATGCGATTAAGGCAGCCGTACTCCGTTTCCAAGTGTGGAGTGATGGCCTAGAGGTAACGCGTCCGCCTAGGAAGCGAGAGAATCTGAGCGCGCTGGTTCGAATCACGGCTCAGCCGCCGATATTTTCTCCCCCTCCACTAGACCTTGAGTGGTGGTCTGGACGCTAGTCATTCGGATGAGACGATAAACCGAGGTCCCGTGTGCAGCATGCACTTAGCGCACGTAAAAGAACCCACGGCAACAAAAGGGTTGTTCCTGACAAAATTCTGTCGAAAAATCCACTGCGATAGGAAAAACAAATAAAAACTGCACGCAGGAAAAAATACAAAAAAAATGGGTGGCGCTGTAGTGTAGCGACGCGCTCTCCCTAGGGAGAGCAGCCCGAATTTCACACAGAGAAATCTGTTGTGATAAAAAGAAATACAAATACAAATTACATTATCCTACGGTAGCGCGCCACTGCTGAACAGAAGTTTCAGTGATGCCTGTTGCTGTGTGGGCTGTGTAGTTTAGCGCAATGGCATCGTCTCTTGGACACGTGCTGCGTCCAGTAAGAAATGACTTGCGTGAAAGAAAATGTCCAGACGTGTGGTGCCATCAGAGCAGGTCTTTGAAAGCCACCTCTATCATTTAGAAGCAATGAATGTGTGTCGCCTAACACAAGCACTCTTTTCTTTTAAGAAGAAAGGGGGGGGGGGAACAGAAAGAAACAACACCACATCTTTAAGTGGAGTAAAACTAAGGATGAAATGTCAGAGAATTAGAACTGCTCTTCTTTCTTTCTCTCTCCTCTCTCTCTCTTCCATTTCTTCCGAACAATGACAAGTGTAGGCTCTCTATGAAGACCCCAGTGAGGGCAAAGTTAGTAAAGCAAGGCTGTTAACCCAACCCCCCTCCTCCCGCCCCCAGCCAGTGATGGAACGTGTGCACGTATGCTGAGAGTGGCATGAATGTGCACACATCCTCAGCACTCTTAAGAGAAAAAAAAATCAACTATCACACATACACACACACACACACACACACGCAAACACACACGCACACACACACGCAAACACACACGCACACACACACACACACACACACGCACACACACACAAACACACACACAAAAGCAACAGACATACAAGGCCAGTCTTAGTATATGTATGACCGTGAGTAGTTTGAAGAGGGAATCGGGGAATGTATGAGCTTTCTTTTTGAAGAGGAGCAATTCATCCTCTGCTCTTCCCGTTCTCACACATTTCTCTGTGTGTATTTTCCTAGACATGGACACTTTTTTGTGTGTGCATTTTTTAATCTTTCATAAATGCGTTTGTATGTCTGGGCTTGTTAATGCTTTTGTGTCGGTTACCGCACTCACTCATTCTTCCTCTATTTTACGTTTCTTCTTGTTTTCACGGAAGATAACTTTAGAATAATTTAACATCAAGCATTCCTTAAATCGGCTTCATTTTAAAAGGCTTCTGAAACAAAGCTCCTTTTTTCAAAAAATAAGCTGAAGGGGAAGGAGCTGATTCTGTTTTTTTGAAAGATGATGATAGACATTTTAGCAATTAAGATATTTCATATACTTATAATGTTCATTAGAAATATTAGGTTTATTCCCGCCAAATACTATATCTGTGTTTGACAGCCCTTCATCTTCACCATCACCCCCACCACACCCATTCCTCCTCTCTGGCTGTCGTCTCTGTGTGAAAAAAAAAAAAAAAAAAATCCGAATTGGTCTGACAAACCCAGCAGATCAAGGAGCCTCAAACAATGGTTTGTTGTTTCTTTTGACTGAAGTATGCTTCGTTCGCCTTTCTCTCCATAGTTCAACCAGCATCGTCTCCTGGTTTTGCCGCTTTCTCACTTCTCAGTCGTGGATGTGTGATTCAGATGGCACATCTGTGTTTGGTCATCACCGGTCGTGTGATTCGTCATAGCAGATGATACAGATGGCAGATCTGTGTTTGGTCATCACCGGGCGTGTGATTCGTCATAGCAGATGATACAGATGGCACATCTGTGTTTGGTCATCACCGGGCGTGTGATTCGTCATAGCAGATGATACAGATGGCACATCTGTGTTTGGTCATCATCGGGCGTGTGATTCGTCATAGCAGATGATACAGATGGCAGATCTGTGTTTGGTCATCACCGGGCGTGTGATTCGTCATAGCAGATGATACAGATGGCAGATCTGTGTTTGGTCATCACCGGGCGTGTGATTCGTCATAGCAGATGATACAGATGGCAGATCTGTGTTTGGTCATCATCGGTCGTGTGATTCGTCATAGCAGATGATACAGATGGCAGATCTGTGTTTGGTCATCACCGGGCGTGTGATTCGTCATAGCAGATGATACAGATGGCAGAGCTGTGTTTGGTCATCACCGGGCGTGTGATTCGTCATAGCAGATGATACAGATGGCAGAGCTGTGTTTGGTCATCACCGGTGGGTCGTGTGATTCGTCATAGCAGATGATACAGATGGCAGATCTGTGTTTGGTCATCACCGGTCGTGTGATTCGTCATAGCAGATGATACAGATGGCAGAGCTGTGTTTGGTCATCACCGGTGGGTCGTGTGATTAGTCATAGCAGATGATACAGATGGCAGATCTGTGTTTGGTCATCATCGGTTGTGTGATTCAGATGATACAGATGGCAGATCGTTGTCTTGTCATCACCGGTGTTAAAACCGGCCCCGGGTAGTCTGTGAAGCAGGATAACCATCCCAGGAAAGCTGAGCAGTGTGGAACACCACTCGGACATAATCAGAAAAAAACAAAAACAGGTTGAGGAGGAAAGCAAAGACGCCAGTGTTTATGATGGGTACCTGGGAGCATCGAACCTCCACCCTCTGAAAGACACGTCTGACAAGTCTCTCACCTAGGAAAGTTGTGCTGGCGCAGCCCCATTCCTCCCAATACATCGCCACAAACGAACGCTTTTCTTTCACGACAAGTTCTCCGCTGGAGTTCCCTCCCCTGTTTTCCCACCAGGAAATGGCGGCTTTTCCTTGTTGCAGCTTCCTGTTGGGGAGTAGTAGGGGAGGGAACTTCACAAGTGTCAGGAGTCCTGTGTTATGACAGGGGGGTGGTGGTGGTGGGGGTCGGGGCGGGGAAGGAGGGGCAGGGGAGGGGGGGAGGGACCTGAGGACTTCCTCTGTCATTTGGAAGGATTCTCTCTGGCCACAATCTGACACTTTGGGAAAGATCACATTAAGCTTGGCGAAGATCAAGCTTCTGAAATTAGGTAGAAAGGGGTGATTGATTTGGAATGGCAGGAAACTGCTCTCCCCCTCTCCCTCCGTCTGTCTGTCTCTGTCTGTCTCTCTATCTCTCTTCCCTTCGCATCACTTTTCCCGTTTGTCACCCATCCAAAGCCAAACAAAAATACATCAAAAGGCCATATTATAGGCAAATAACACTACAGAATGGACAGGTAGTGCCTATCCCAGCGTTTGCATCTCACTTCCTAATCGCCACAGCAAAACAGCACAGACAGTACATCAGACTGCGGAAAAGAGAAAAAAAAAGTGTCAAGGTTTGCTCGGAAAATGAAAGGGGAATGGACTGGGAAGGCAGAAAAAGGAGACAGCAGTGAAGGAAGAAAAAAAAAAGGCAGAATAAACAGAGCAATAGAAAAGAGGAAAATTCTAGCACAGAATTTCCAGAAGGCGGGGATGCCATTTATACCGAAAGACCCCCGGCATCCCCACGGGGGTAGCTTTCCACATAATTGCATACAATGCTCAAAATGCACAAACGTAATCTGCAAACAAAAGCACATAAACTGTGTTCATCCACTTAATATGTCAGCCACTGACAGCGTCTCTCTACCCATTGGGGAAATGGAAGAAAGTGTGTGTGTGTGTGTGTGTGTGTGTGTGTGTGTGTGTGTGTGCGTCCGTGTGTGTGTGTGTGTGTGTGTGTGTGTGTGTGTGTGTGTGTGCTTTTCTAAAGATATTTTGCTTCAGGAGCATTGCACGTCATATTACGACAAAGGTTTTGAATTCAAAGACAATTCATGTCTGATTCATCACATTTTTTCTACTTCAGAAGACCCAAACGTCATACATGATAAACATTCTTTAAGTCGACGACAACGAATATGTTATTACAGGACGGAAATGGAAAATCCGTTTGAACTGCTATGCTGCCAACATAAGTGTTTGAGAAACCCATTATATTATGCTTGTTAATGAAAGCTTTTATTTGGCTTACCTCCTCAGTTTTCATCCTAAAATTAGATTTGACTGATTTTTTTTTTCATTTTTATTTTCTTGGGTGTCTTTCTCGACAGGGGCGACAAAAGGGTTAAAAACAAAACAAAACAGCCATAATGTAGAACAGCAAACCGGAAACAGACCTTCCATAACAGGAAGTGGCAAAGACAGTTTTGTTTTTTTTTATTTTTTATTGTTCATGTGTGGATATGTGTGTGTGTGTGTGTGTGTGTGTGTGTGTGTGTGTGTGTGTGTGTGTGTGTGTGTGTTATCTAACTGAATAATTTCCTTTTTATGATGATTGAAATGCGAGCACGCGCGCGCGCGCGCACACACACACACACACCCACAGGACGGAGGAGAGAGGTGGAGGACGGAGGATGATAGAGGAGAGAGGTGGAGGAGGATGATAGAGGAGAGAGGTGGAGGAGGATGATAGAGGAGAGAGGTGGAGGATGATAGAGGAGAGAGGTGGAGGACGGAGGATGATAGAGGAGAGAGGTGGAGGACGGAGGATGATAGAGGAGAGAGGTGGAGGATGATAGAGGAGAGAGGTGGAGGAAGAGGATGATAGAGGAGAGAGGTGGAGGACGGAGGATGATAGAGGAGAGAGGTGGAGGACGGAGGATGATAGAGGAGAGAGGTGGAGGATGATAGAGGAGAGAGGAGAGAGGTGGAGGAGAGAGGTGGAGGAGAGAGGTGGAGGACGGAGGATGATAGAGGAGAGAGGTGGAGGACGGAGGATGATAGAGGAGAGAGGTGGAGGATGATAGAGGAGAGAGGAGAGAGGTGGAGGAGAGAGGTGGAGGAGAGAGGTGGAGGACGGAGGATGATAGAGGAGAGAGGTGGAGGATGATAGAGGAGAGAGGAGAGAGGTGGAGGAGAGAGGTGGAGGACGGAGGATGATAGAGCAGAGAGGTGGAGGACGGAGGATGATAGAGGAGAGAGGAGAGAGGTGGAGGATGATAGAGGAGAGAGGTGGAGGACGGAGGATGATAGAGGAGAGAGGAGAGAGGTGGCGATGTCTTCACTGCTGCCCGACGGCATCAGCAGACGTCAAGGAATTGGCGATGAAGGCGACACGAAAGGGATCAACACATAACACAGATCAGGTCAAGATACAAACTGGAAACAGATATACAGTCAGCCAAACAACCAGCCCCCTTTTTTCTAAATCCATCACATAAACTTTGTCTCCTGTCTCCCAAAGAAAGTTAACGCACTGACACACACACACACACACATACACACACACACACACATGTACGCACCCACCCACACACACCACATGCACATCTGCCCACCTACTTGCTGGAGCAATGACCATTTCCAAGAAAACGTTTTTAACAGTGATCTAAAGGACAGAGTTGAATCAGAATAATTCCCCGACCTTCGCGGCCACAATCCCTCCTCCACCCTCCCGCCCCTGTATTCACGCAGAGAGAGAGAGAAAGCGAGAGAGGGAGAGCAACAGAGAGAGAGGGGGGGGGGAGTGTAAGAGAGAGAAAGAGCAGGAAAGCAATCAAGAGAGAGAGAGAGAGAGGGGGAGAGCTCAGAACTCAGAAATATTTCACTGCAAAGTCACCGGCCTGTTTGCAAAGGAGGTTCATACATACAGTTGGGACACAAAATACCGAACACAATGGGGAAGGGACCAATGTCATGGACACAACATTTCATAACTGAAAAAGTAGAGAAAAAACGAGCGAAGAAGCGAGCAATTGAGCGAGAGAAAGAGAGAGAGAGGGGGGGGGAGAGGGAGAGTTGATATCAGTAGTGACAAAAATCAATGGTGAAAATAAGCAGCCCTGCTTTAGACATCCAGGGCGATCAAAGTAATCTGACAGGGATGCACCCCATCTACCTCATGCCTGCACCAAAGAGTGCACACAGTGCAACACGAGAGAGAGAGAGAGAGAGAGAGAGAGAGAGAGAGAGAGAGAAGCTGTCCATCGACATTTTCAACACAAATTCGAGACATTTTCCACGTCAAGACCTTCCAAAAAAGAACATCAACGACTCCCATGATCTTTCCAGCTGACACACATTCACTGCTCCCCAGACTTACAGACCGGATTTCAAACACCTGCTATTACCGCGGCCATAAAACCGGGCCTTCTCCTTCACGAAAGCTATGCCCTCACATGCCTTGACGAAAGTTGTAACCAAATGACACCACAGGTTACTGGCGCTAAACTGCACTAATCCTGCTAGGACACCGCCATTGGCTGTCGTTAAACCCCCTGGTCCGCTTCTGTCGCGGAGTGACTGCCTCCCTTGGAAACGAAGTATGGCCGCCTTAATCACTGGTTAAATGGTCATGCCCATAAAAAAAAAAACACTCGGAGAAAGAGGGATTGCAACCTAAAACGCAGAAGAAGGAGGAGGAGGAGGAGGAGAAGGAGGAGGTTAATGCTGACCATCTCAAAGAACTACGGGGACCACAGTGGTAAAGAAGAGAGAGAGAGAGAGAGAGAGAGAGAGAGAGAGAGAGAGAGAGAGAGAGAGAGAAGATCCCTGCTTCGAGACGTACTCGTGCAAAAGGTCAAAGCTCTCTCCAAGACCCTTCACCAGCTTGGAGTAAAAGACAAGCTTTATCTTCTGTTCTCATTAACCAGCTCGCTTCGCTGTCTGCCTTTTTGGGGGGAGAAGGGAGAGCGAAAGGTAGACAGATGGAAGAGATGAGAAAGAAGGGAGAGAGAAAGGTAGACAGATGGTAGAGATGAGAAAGAAGGAGAGAGAAAGGTAGACAGATGGAAGAGATGAGAAAGAAGGGAGAGAGAAAGGTAGACAGATGGTAGAGATGAGAAAGAAGGGAGAGAGAAAGGTAGACAGATGGAAGAGATGAGAAAGAAGGGAGAGAGAAAGGTAGACAGATGGTAGAGATGAGAAAGAAGGAGAGAGAAAGGTAGACAGATGGAAGAGATGAGAAAGAAGGGAGAGAGAAAGGTAGACAGATGGAAGAGATGAGAAAGAAGGGAGAGAGAAAGGTAGACACATGGTAGAGATGAGAAAGAAGGAGAAAGGCAGACAGATGGTAGAGATGAGAAAGAAGGGAGACAAAAAGGTAGACAGATGGTAGAGATGAGAAAGAAGGAGAGAGAAAGGCAGACAGATGGTAGAGATGAGAAAGAAGGAGAGAGAAAGGCAGACAGATGGTAGAGATGAGAAAGAAGGGAGACAAAAAGGTAGACAGATGGTAGAGATGAGAAAGAAGGAGAGAGAAAGGCAGACAGATGGTAGAGATGAGAAAGAAGGAGAGAGAAAGGCAGACAGATGGTAGAGATGAGAAAGAAGGGAGAGAGAAAGGTAGACAGATGGTAGAGATGAGAAAGAAGGAGAGAGAAAGGCAGACAGATGGTAGAGATGAGAAAGAAGGGAGAGAGAAAGGTAGACAGATGGTAAAGAAGGGAGAGAGAAAGGTAGACAGATGGTAGGGATGAGAAAGAAGGGAGACAGTTTCAGTTTCAGTAGCTCAAGGAGGCGTCACTGCGTTCGGACAAATCCATATGCGCTACACCACATCTGCCAAGCAGATGCCTGACCAGCGGCGTAGCCCAACGCGCTTAGTCAGGCCTTGAAAAAAAAAGGTGAATAAATAATAGATAAGCGTACATAAATAAGTAAATAAATGCATAAATAGATAAATAAATAAATAATAATTATAATATGAAAAAAAGAAAGAAAAAGAAAGAAAGAAGGGAGACAGAGAATCAGAAAGCAAGGGCACCCAAGGCCTGACGAAGCGCATTGTGTCGTGCTGCTGGTGAGGCATCAGCCCAGCAGAATGACGTGGTGTAGCGGATATGGGATTGTCAGAACGCAGTGACGCCTTCTTGACAATTGGAAACAGAAACTCCCTTCATGACTTGGCCCCTCGTGTAGGAGAATATGAACAAGATTGGAGGAGATACAATCATTAAGATGAATGTCAGTTATCATATTAAAGAAAACAAAGCCCAGTTGTTTTGTACAGAAAAGGCTTGGTAAAGATACACTGGTATTAGTTTTGTTTTGTTTTTGAACGCCGTCGTCATGGTAATGAAGTCAATTCAAAGAGGCAAGGGTGTGTCAATAATATCTGGGACAAAATATGTTTTTAAAAAAAATCTCGAATGCTTCGCTACTGTGAACAAAATGCACTTAATTTTCTTTCCATTGTTGTTTGCACATGGTCCACATTAAACCACAATCTAACTCCTTTGTATCTAAACTGATGTGCCGCGCCAATCAGAAAGCAAGACAGAGAGAGCGGGGAAAGAGAACGCTAAGTGAGAGCGAAACGAGAAGCAGAGAGAGAGCGGGAGGGAGGGAGGGAAGGAGGGAGGGCGGTAGAAGAAGGGAGAAAGACAGAGACAGCGACAGAGGCAGAGAAGCAGAGAGACACAGGCAGAGACAGAGCGACAGAGAAAGAGAGACCGACAGACAGATACAGAGAGAGAAAGAGAGATATGAAGAGATATGAGAGAGAAGCAGAGACAGAGATCGCGACAGAGAGACAAAGAGTGCAAGCGCGTTCCAATTCTCCATCATTTCGGTTTAATCACCCATACCCACCTGTTTGTATTTGTATTTGTATTCCTTTTTATCACAACAGGGCTGCTCTCCCCAGGGAGAGCGCGTCGCTACACTACAGCGCCACCCATTTTTGACTCACTTGTGTAAACAAAGTGAGTATGTTTTTACCCGGTGTTCAGTTGTCTCTATCTCTCTCTGTCTCTCTCTCTGTGTGTGTGTGTGTGTGTGTGTGTGTGTGGTAAACTTTAACATTGCCATTTTCTCTGCAAATACTTTGTCAGTTGACACCAAATTTGGCGTAAAAATAGGAAAAATTCATTCTTTCCAGTCATCTTGTTTAAAACAATATTGCACCTCTGGAATGGGCACAAAGAAATAAAAAATGAAGCCAAATTATATGCAAACTGAATTTACTGTTATATATATATATTTTTTTTTTCTCTCTAAACTTGGCACTGATGTTCTGACCCAACAACAAGAGCAGTCATTTTAATCATTTTTTGTTCAAACAGGAACTTCTTTTGCTAAGCATGGAAGTTATATGTATTTTGCATGTCTTTGGTGCATATAGTAAAAAAGGGAAATTAATCTGTAATTAATGCTACGGGGGTTCATTTGCTTTAAACTGATCTTTCTCATCTTAGGCATTACATTTTGAAATTATACTCAATACATAAAAAGCTTGTGTTTTACTCTCAGTGTACAGTTTTTACTATGTTCATTCGCCCAAGTGTTCTTTTTCGGAAAATACTAAAATCAATACTGTGAGTGGACTTTATAGATCTACTGGCTGAGCCCTGAAGGTCATGGGCAAAAATCAATTGCGTACACATATTTATACATATTCAAAGCGCGTGCTCATATTCTTCGCGAACGAAGGACGCCATTTTGTTTCAAGTTGTTGACCTGCCCGTTCAATCCTATATTCAATCGACAATACACCATAACATGTGATGGAAAGTTGGAGAAGGAGACCGTTAAATATTTATTCTGAGAAGGATTTGTGAACGCCTCATCACTTACTGGATTATGCCCCAAACTGCCATAAAAATATCAACAAAATCAGTCGGAATTCACAGTTTAAAATAATAAACCATGAGAGTAAATACCCTTGATGAAACGTAAAAATTTCCGGTCTTGACTTTTCTTAAAATGAAGTCCTTTTCACTTCATATGACGTTTAGGAAGTACTTGTACTTGGCTCTACATGTTATTAGTTTAACAAAAATACTCAATTTTCATATCAACTTTAAAACTATAAAACTAGAATGAACATAAAAGAGAAATTGAATCGACCGTGTCGTACATTCCCGGCAGGTGTAACGAAACTTGTACATCTATTTAGATCCAAAGAAAACGGCTAAATGTTGCAGTGTGGTTGCGGCGATAGCCGCGTCTCCTTTACTGCAGACTTAAAAAGATTTTTTAATTGCATTTAAAGATTTTTTGAATGCCCAAGATACACCAGAATTATATGATTTAAACAGCGTTCTCACTGCGAATACCGCAATCGATTTATCGCCCTTAAAAAAGCATGTTCAAATATTAAATTTTAGAACGTCAGTTAAGGAGCCATGACAGGGTAATGGGTAAGACAGTTTCTTCTCACCCGAAAACGCGGGGTTCGAATCTGCCGTCAGGACTTTTTTTCTTTTCTTTTTTTTTTTTTTAACCCAAAGCTTTATAATAACAAATACAGAACACATTTTAACGATTAGATTTTTTTTTTTTTTAAAGTGTATTACAAGCGAGTCTTGAAGGCCTTGCCTCTCTTGTTTTGTATTTTTTCCTGCGTTCAGTTGTTGTTTTTTTCCCTACCGAAGTGGATTTTTTCTACATAATTTTGCCAGGAACAACCCTTTTGTTGCCGTCGTTTCTTTTACGTGCGCTTAGTGCATGCTGCACATGGGACCTCGGTTTATCGTCTCATCCGAACGATTAGCGTAAAGATCACCACTCAAGGTCTAGTGGAGGGAGAGATAATATCGGCGGCTGAGCCGTGATTCGAACCAGCGCGCTCAGATTCTCTCGCTTCCTATGCGGACGCGTTACCTCTAGGCCATCACTCCACTTTACCATGGGACGATCTTCCCCAGGCCTGTGATCACATTTCCAATGTGTCTGATTCTGGCCACAGAGAATCCTTCCAAATTACCAAGAAAGCCACAAATTCAGATTTCAGCATCAGAAGATGTGTGTGAAATCGCCAACAGGAAGCTATAACAAGGTAAAGCCACCACTTCCCGGTGTGAAACTATTTCAGTTCTTTTTGACTCCAAACGGACTTCTTGTCATCATGTGCAAACCCTTAGAGATGCGTGCCGTGGCAGAATCGGTGAGGCATTGGACTTACGTTTCAGTGTTCACCAGTGATCAGGGTTCGAGGCCCCGTGTCGCTGTGGCGTTGGGAAAGGCACTTTACTCCGATTTTTCTCAGTCCACCCAGATATGAACGGGTACCTGACAGGATGGGGTAGGTTGAAGCGGCGGATGGACAGGACTGGGCCCCGCCTTCCTGTACCGAGCACCCAGACACAGCGAATACCAACTCACCATCCTGTATGGCCACAAAAGGCTATGGAAGCTTCCTGTACCGAGCACCCAGACACAGCGAATACCAACTCACCATCCTGTATGGCCACAGAAGGCTATGGAAGCTTTAATCTTTTAACTAACCCCAAGTCCCCACTGAAACCTGTAGCGAAATGTTCCTGGTCACCAGTGCTGAACAACACCACTACAACTGGTAGCGTCAAAACAAAACGTCTCTTCCGCTTCAGCAACGGAACGCCTGCCTTTCAGAAATTACCGCCCCTGAACACGGAAGATGGCTGCCTTAATCGTCGAGTAAAACGGGTCCAACGAGCAAACAGCTCCCCGGAAGACGCGAGGAGTGAACGAGGGGAGTGCAGTGAACAACGCCAAAAGAAGTGGGAGGAAAAGATGATGACGACGAAAAAGAAGAGGAGGAAAGACGTGAGTGGGGAGAACAGCATTTAACTTCTTTCGAGAAAAGTATCACACAATGGAAACTGACTGGGAAGACAGCACGACAGAGAGAGAGAGAGAGAGAGAGAGAGAGAGAGAGAGAGAGGGGGGGGAGGGAAGGGGGGGGAGAGAAGAATAGTCATATGGACAGACAGACAGACATAGAAAGACACAGACACAGACAGAGAGACAGAGACAGAGGCAGAGAGAGACAGAGGCAGAGAGACGGAGAAACAGACAGCACGCGCTTCTCCAGCATTTCAACCTAATCACCCATTGGCGCACACTTTTCACGGCATTATCTTGACAAAGCTTGAGCTGGCCTTTCCAAGGCGGCCAGAAGCGGCCAGAGCGAAGCCTTCTAAATGCCAAAGGAAATCTCGGATATCTGATCTTACCGTCACAAACCAGGACATCGGAAACTGCAATCAGGAAGCTGTGACAAAGGCAAGCCGTCATTTCCCGCTGGAGTTTACACCGGCAGACAACTCGTCGCGGCACAAAAAGAAAGCAGTCTGTTGTGTGGTGAGATCTG
>NC_134896.1:5904930-5907430 GCF_041734735.1 Babylonia areolata | reverse complement strand
TTCACACATTGACATAAACCCTACAGTTGGCGTTTTTCACACACTGACATAAGCCTACAGTTGGCGTTTTTCACACATTGACATAATCCTACAGTTGGCGTTACACATTGACATAAGCCTACAGTTGGCGTTTATCACACATTGACATAATCCTACAGTTGGCGTTACACATTGACATAAGCCTACAGTTGGCGTTTTTCACACACTGACATAAGCCTACAGTTGGCGTTTTTCACACACTGACATAAGCCTACAGTTGGCGTTTTTCACACACTGACATAAGCCTACAGTTGGCGTTTTTCACACACTGACATAAGCCTACAGTTGGGCCAACAGCAAAGTGAAAGCTGTGTGATCAATGGTTTCTCCACTGCAATGAGAATCCATTTACAGCCTAGTCTTTTAAAAAGGACTATGACTCTCAAACTAGCACGCAAGATTGCACGGGCTCTCAGTGCTACAGCCGTGGGGGGCTAGTAGCTGGCCTTTGAGTACCATCCAAACACCGACTGTCCTAAAGCCCTCTTGGCCGAGAGAGTGGCGACGGAACTTCGGCAACACTCTCCACTATAACAAGAGAGGCAAGGCCTTCAAGACTCACTTGTGATACACTTAAAAAAAAAAATCCAAGCTTTTTATGTATTGAGTATAATTTCAGAATGTAATGTTTAAGATGAGAAAGATCAGTTTAAAGCAAATTAAGTCCCCTAGCATTAATTACAGAGTAATTTCCCTTTTTTACTATCTGCACCAAAACGTTTGCAAAATAAATAAAACTTCCATGCTTTGCAAAAGAAGTTCCTGTTTGAACAAAAAAAATGATAATAATGACTGCTCTTGTTGTTGGGTCAGAATATCAGATCAAAGTGCATACAAAAAAATATAAATATAACAGTAAATGCAGTTTGCATATAATTAGGTTTCATTTTTGACTCACTTGTGTAAACAAAGTGTCTATGTTTTAAACCGGTGTTCGGTTGTCTGTGTGTGTGTGTGTGTGTGTGTGTGTGTGTGTGTGGTAAACTTTAACATTGACATTTTCTCTGCAAACACTTTGTCAGTTGACACCAAATTTGGCATAAAAATAGGAAAAATTCAGTTCTTTCCAGTCATCTTCTTTAAAACAAAATTGCACCTCTGGGATGGGCACAAAAAAATAAAAAAGAAGCCTAATTATATGCAAACTGCATTTACTGTTATATTTATATTTTTGTATTCTCTAAACTTGGCACTTTGACCTCTTATTCTGACACAACAAGAGCAGTCATTATTATCATTTTTTGTTCAAACAGGAACTTCTTTTGCTAAGCATGGAATTTTTATTTATTTTGCAAACGTTTTGGTGCAGATAGTAAAAAAGGGAAATTACTATGTAATTAATACTAGGGGACTTAATTTATCACAAGTGAGTCCTGAAGGCCTTGCCTCTCTTGTTTATTTTTTTGTGCCCATCCCAGAGGTGCAATATTGTTTTAAACAAGATGACTGGAAAGAACGGAATTTTTCCTATTTTTATGCCTAATTTGGTGTCAACTGACAAGGTATTTGCAGAGAAAATGTCAATGTTAAAGTTTACCACAGACACACACACAGACACACTTGTTTACACAAGTGAGTCAATAAAACAAATTATAACCCAGATAGCTGGGACAGCAGTTGCCGCTTCTTGCTGTTCTGACCATCATATACACGCGCAGTCTCTTGCACGAACAATAAAGAAAGGGGGCGAGTTGGATTCGTGGATTCCAGCTGCCCTCCTGTGTACACACCAAGATTTATGAAGTGGCTGGATATTGCTGCCACTGGGAAAAAGAGATAGATAGATAGATAGATAGACAGATAGACAGATAGATAGACAGGCAGATAGACAGATAGATAGATGGACAGATACGTTGATGGATGGATGGACAGACATACAGAGAGAGAGAGAGAGAGAGAGAACGAGGGAAAGAATCTAAAATATGCATAACATTGAACATTCCACGGAGGTTAACTTAAACTGCTGCACTTCAAGGCATTCCCCTGGCACCTTTTCCTCGACAGCCTGATAAAACTCGGCCAGGCTGGCAGATAAATGGTTCCAAATTACAGACTGTTGTCTTCAGATCTCGTAACGGCGCATCATAAAAAGACGGTATACCAGGTGCTTGTGAAAGCCTGACCTCTCCGCAGTACCGGAAGCCGTAACAAAGTGAAGCCGTCACTTCCGGGTGGGGAACTACGGAAACATGGCCGGAGGTGGACAGCTTTTCTTGTCATAAAAAAACATCTGTGGTGAAATTCAGTGAGTGAGAAGAGAGAGAGAGCGGGAGAGAGAGAGGGAGAGAGAGGAAGAGAGGGAAACAGGGAGAGAGGGAGGGAGGGAGAGGGAGAGACAGGGAGGGAGAGAGAAGGAGAGGGAGGGACAGAGAGGGAGAGAGGGAGAGAGAGAGGGAGAGAGAGGGAGAGGAAGAGAGGGAAACAGGGAGAGAGAGAGGGAGGGAGAGGGAGAGAGAGGGGG
>NC_134896.1:5889930-5902430 GCF_041734735.1 Babylonia areolata | reverse complement strand
ACCAGCAAAACGAAACTTTCAAAACGAACGTCCTCATCTTCAGGTCCAAACAAACAAAACTCAGCAAAGTGAGAAAGCAAAGAGCTCGCGCTCAGCAGGCAACCCAACGGTTCTTCTTCTTAAACGAACGCCTTCTGGTCCAAACAAACAAAAGTCATCATCAGCCTCCCGCCAGAAAAGAACAGCAACAACAACAACAAAAAAGACAAAAAAAGAAAGAAAAAACAAAGAAACAACAACAACAAAATACGTGTCGTCAGGTTTATTGGTTTCTTTCTTTTTTTTTTCTTTATTCTTTTTTTTACCAGCAAGCTGAGCCTTCAAAGCAAAACCCATTGATGCTGGGTGCTAAACAACAGCCAACCAAGAGAAATATATGCCGTGAAAAAAAAGGGATAGCCAATGTAATATGGAGATGATGTTGGGTTTTTTTTGTGTGTGTGAGAACAAGAGATGTTTGGCCCAAAATGTGTGGACAAAAAATTATTGTGATGCTTACATTGTGCTCTGAAAGCCCCTGTTGGTAAACAACATTAACAACAACAACAACATTAACAACAACAACAACAATAACCAAATTCACGAAGACAGGCTGGGAAGATCTGATCAACACAAACACTACACTGTGATGCGCATCACAGACATATTTATGCTCTTAATTTTTATCTGATTTTATGGAAATCATGTAGTTTTTATCTGAAGTCCCCCCTTCCCCTTACTCCCTGGCTACTTTTTTTATGTTTTAATACACCTTTTTAATCTTTAAAAAAATTATTTGTTTACTGTTTTGCCAGTGGCGTTCAGTGCAATCACTGAGCGGTTCGGTCTCTGTTGAATAATATGCACCAGTGCGCAAAGATGAGTGAGTTAACAAATCCACATAGATTTCCCGTGTATGGAAACACTGGTGCAATAGAATCTCCTTGTGTGACTTTGTGTGAATATAGAATTTCACAGAGGAGCGGAGGGGGGGGGGGAGAATGAGGGGAGGGGCACCTGATTACATAATATACATTCCAATGGGATGCGGGTCACACACAGAGAGAGAGAGAAAGAGAGAGACAGACAGACAGACAGACAGAGAGACAGAGAGAGAGAGAGAGAGAGAGAGAGAGAGAGAGAGAGACAGGGGGTGAGAGAGAAAGGATTAAAGCTGAGGTCTACATTCCATCGCCACTGATGTTGACAGACACCAGAACAGAAAGGCGAAGAGAAAAAAAAAAAAAAAACATGGAGGGAAGGGATGATACGATAATTGGAGAGAGAGGGAGAGAGAGGGAGAAAGAGAGAGAAAGAGAGGGAGAAAGAGAGAGAGAGAGAGAGAGAGAGAGAGAGAGATGACACAGAATCAGAGAAAGACAGAGAGACAGTGTGTGTGTGTGTGTGTGTGTGTGTGTGTGTGTGTGTGTGTGTGTGTGCGTGAAAGAGATAGAGAGTGAGTGAGTGAGTGAGAGAGAGAGAGAGAGGGAGAGAGAGAGAGAGAGAGAGAGAGAGAGAGAGATGACACAAAATCAGAGACAGACAGTGTGTGTGTGTGTGTGTGTGTGCGTGTGCGTGAAAGAGAGAGAGAGAGAGAGAGAGAGGAACAGAGACAGAGACAGAAAGGGGAGGAATGAGAAGGGAGACGGAGCGCCTCACACAAACCCGCGGCACGAATCAGACACTCGATCGACCCGCGCAATCTCTCTCTGTGATTCCCTCCTGATTCCACACGGCACCCCGGGTCGCCGCTGGTGCCACACAATTACACAGCCAAGTCGTCACATCCTCCGTCTCCAGTTCACAGAAACGGCTGTAAAAACCTGACACACTTGACACCCCCTGGTCCCTGGTCTCCCCCCAGAAGGGAACCGTCACAAAGCGAACCCATCATTATTAACCCCTACACCTGGGTGAAAAGGGGTTAAGCGTGACAAAACTACGGGTTACGCTATCCCCAAAGGAGCGCGGGAACAGTGACGAGAATTTCGCCGATTTGAAAGGCGAACCCAAATTCAATTATTTCAGTCATTCGGTTTCAGTTATCTAGGACACTATCAAGCTATCAAGAGAGAACCAACGTTTCTGGTCTGGTGTGGTCCTGTGTGGCGCGACGTGGCATGGGTGTGGTGTTGTTCGATCTTATTTTGCAGGTGAGTTGAATGAAAAGAAAGCCAACCCTGTTTTTGATTCCCCCCCCCCCCCCCCCCCACACACCCAACCTCCTGCCCCCCGCACCCTCGGCTCTATGTGGCTGTCTGCACCAATCAGAAAAGGTTCTATATGACAGTCTGCACCAATCAGAGAAGGTTCTATATGACAGTCTGCACCAATCAGAGAAGGTTCTATATGACAGTCTGCACCAATCAGAGAAGGTTCTATATGACAGTCTGCACCAATCAGAGAAGGTTCTATATGACAGTCTGCACCAATCAGAGAAGGTTCTATATGACAGTCTGCACCAATCAGAAAAGGTTCTATACGACAGTCTGCACCAATCAGAGAAGGCTCTATATGACAGTCTGCACCAATCAGAGAAGGCTATATGACAGTCTGCACCAATCAGAGAAGGCTCTATATGACACCAATCAGATTAGGCTTTGTGACAGCCTCCACCAATCAGAGAAGGCTATAGGACAGTCTGCACCAATAAGGAAAGACTCATCTTCCGACTCAGTGGACCACAGGTTGTTTGTTGATTAATCAGATCAATCATTCATGTGTGGGATGGCTCAAACTAAATGATAGGTTTGAAAACCAGAGTGTTTGGCACGAAAAAACAAAAATCATACTGCAGAACTGAATGACAGGTAGTTACTTTGCTCTCACTTCAATTTCAACCATTTCCTTTTCCTTTTTTTTTTGTTTGTTCTTTTTTCATTTTTTTGTATTCGTTTTTTGCTGTAATGGTTGTTTTATTTCTTTTGTCTATACTTTCCTCCTTTCCTCCTTTCTTTCTTAGACTGGTATTTCTTTTTTCTCTCCCAGGTTTTTACCGTAGTAGTTTCATAACAGAGCGTGAAGAAGTTTTCAGGACTCCACCACACACTGCTTGTCCCAACACACACACACACACGCGCGCGCGCGCGCGCGCGTTGAACAAATTCGTTGCTGGAATTGAAAGAGAATGAGACATAGAGAGAGAAAGTGGGAGGGAGTAAGAGAGAGAGAGCGGGGGTGGGGGTAAGAGACACAGACAGAGAGAGTGAGAGAGAGGGAGACAGAGAGAGGAGAGAGAAGGGGAGAATGATTACGATAAGACAGGAGAGAGATTCTAGGATAGAAGGAGAGTGTGTGTGTGTGTGTGTATGTGTGTGTGTGTGTGTGTGTGTGCGCGCGTGCGTGCGTGTGGTGGGAAGGGCGCGATGAACAGGGTATCAAAGCCAAAGAAAATTAACCCCCGCTGCAAAAAGCCTGCCTATACAAATTTCGCTACCAAGGCAGAAAGCCCGGATTTCAGAACGCCTCCAAGACTGAACCAAGGGCAGTGATGACCACACAAAAACATCTGATGAAACCCCACCACCATACATCATCGTTAACAGGAGCAACAGAAACAAGAAAGAGGCACAGACAGGGTGGAGAAAGACAGGGCTAAAGAAAGAAAGAAAGAGATATAGAGAAAGAGAGGGAGGGAGGGAGGGAGGGAGCGAGCGAGCGAGAGAGAGAGAGAGAGAGAGAGAGAGAGGGATAGACGGACAGACAAACGGACACACTGACAGACCGACAGTCACAAACACACAGACACGCACAGCTAAGTACCGACATACACAGACACACGGACACACACACAGAGACACAGACCCAGACACACATACACAAACCGTACCTCAACAAGCAGAACGGCTGGTCCTGGATGTCGATAAACATTGTGCCGATAGGTGGCGCTACTGCTGCTTCCGTCAGGCGATGACGTCATCGGTGTGGACGTCGTGACGTCATCGTGTTTGGAATTCAACGCTATTTCCAGGTGTGTACCCTGAAAAGACAGGAGACAGCATTCGTGTTAAACAAGAGCTGCTTTGTTTTCTCATTGTTCACGAGGCAACAGTGTGCTATTCAAATCAAACCATGCAACAAGTGTATGTAGGGGGGAGGGCAGGGGGGGAGTGTGTGTGTGTGTGTGTGTGTGTGTGTGTGTGTGAACATCTGTGATGATAGAAGTTAGTGGGTGGTGAAGCACGCACGCGCGTGAGTGTGTGGTGTGTGTGTGTGGGGGGGGGGGGGGGGGGGTGGCGAGGGGTCGGATGTGTGTGTGTGTGTGTGTGTGTGTGTGGTGTGTGTGTGTGTGTGTGTGTGTGTGTGTGTGTGTGTGTGTGTGTACGCGCTCGTGCGTGCACGAATGCGTATTTGTCACACACACACACACACACACACACACAAAGAAAGACAGACATATAGCTAGACAGCTTAGTATCTGAATCTCCACAGTAAAACGTGTGCAAAGTAATACACTCTCTCACGAAGGTCGTGATGACCTTGGGCACACCGTGACGCCATAGCAATGTCTTTCATGTGGAGAGCAAACAGCAAACACGACCAACCTCGCGGAGTCGTGATACCATCCCATGACGTTTTCCTCACGGCACGGTGCAGTCCTATTGCAGCATTAACTCACTCAGTACGGCCAGTCCTCTCTTCTCCTCTACACAGACCCCTCGGATGTCCAGTGGGTGTCTGAAATGACCCAACCTTTAGCTTCCGTCGTCAGAACTGTGGTATTCTTTGTCAACATTCACCTCTTCAGTGTAAGAGCGTTCCGCTTGCAATATTTTGATGATGGTAATTGGGATGAAACGCTGCAACGTCGTCTCTTTCGCCGTTCGTATGGAGAGGGTTAACCTGGCCCCCACAGTACACATCTTATCACATCCATAATCGATGATCATTTCACACTGCACTGATCACATCATCACACCGAAACCAAAAGCAGAACGGAGTTTGGACATCGCTTGAAAACAGGATGACTGTTAAGTGTCAGTGTCAGTCAGGTCTGCGCTGTCGTCCCGAACAAAGTAGAATCCGTGAAGCACGTGCTAACATTGCCCGTGTCCACGCGCGGAGGGTGGTGAGTTTGACAGATTTCACACGTGTTATCCCGATGCACTGTAGTCGCAAATCCTATTCTCACGGCTGCTCTGTGTCATTTTAACACGGATAGCTCACCAACTGCAAGTGTGCGGTGATGTTGTTCACTCGCCGCTACGTCATGTCCATGTCGTCAGCATGGAAGGGAACATAGGTGAAGTGTCATTCGGATGAGACGATAAACCGAAGTCCCGTGTGCAGCATGCACGTAGCGCACGTAAAAGAACCCACGGCAACAAAAGGGTTTGTCCCTGGCAAATTTTGAAGAAAAATCCACTTCGATAGAACAAAGAAAATTACAGGCAGTAAAATTTTAAACAGAAAAAAAAGAAAAGGTGGCGCACTCAGTGTAGCGACGCGCTCACACGAGGGATAGCAGCCCGAAATTCAGACGGGCGTTCCGTGCCCCTCCTGCAACATCAAGTTTGCGTCGACGTTTGGACTCCAAAGGCACATGTAGCACCGATGACGGCACATCGTATCGTTGTCCTCCAGAGACAACCAGGTTGCTGTGAGGCTTTAATCTGGCCACTTCGTAAACTGTCTGGGTGTGTTTTGTTTGGTGGTTGTTTTTTTTTTACACCCGGCATGCCGTGTTGGAGAAGTGTGTTCTTTGACTGAGTACAACGGCCCGCCGTAACTTGGGTCGACAGCTGTGTGATCATCGGCTTGAGGTGCATAGTGTGTTGTAAACGTCTCCCGCCGCTTTCCATTCAGCTGAACAACGCGTTTTCTTTTAGCGGGTTGATCGGGTTTTCCTCAACGGCCGATGGAAGTTCAGTGACTGGGGGAGAGGGAAGGGGGGGGGGGTGGGGGGGGGGGGTGGGGGGGGGGGAGCGGGGGTGTTCGTTTGACCGCAGCTGTCTCAAAGGGCGCTCTATTAACGGGCAAATTGTCACGGCGATCATTTCCGCAATCCGATATAGTTTCCAAAGTTACTGCCAAAACGATATGTGTCACCGGCAGTTGTCTGAAATCTAATTCACTCTCTCTAAACTTGATCCCCCCCTACACCCCCTCCCCCCAACACACAGACACTTCTCTCTTCATCTTTTCCTTTTGATGGTAAGATAACATGATTGACAGCGTGGTCTGAGTGTTTGTGTGTATTGAAACTATGTAACTAAGTAACAGAAGAAAGGAGAAAGGGGGTTAGTGAACAAATCATGCAGCATGAGATCTGCTGACATCAGTTAAGAAATAAAAAAAACTACGTTAGTATGACCGTGTAACAAGTTCACTGCTAAAACAAACCTCCAACTTCCAAGGAACTGTTGTGAAGAAGTCGGGGAGGGGGGGGGGGAGGGGGTTGGGTGGAGGGGGGGTTGGGGGGGGGGGGGGGGCAGGAGGACAGAAAAAAACGCTGGACTGACAACATTGCAGGACCGACAGGAAAAAGCCGTGCAGAGACCCAGGCTTTATTTAACACACAGCTGGAGGAATGGTGTGAACACTTCTGTGCCACGCCTCCATCCTTCTTCACAGATCCATGGGAGACAAAGGAAGGGAAGGAAGATTCAGTTTCAGTTTCAGTTTCAGTAGCTCAAGGAGGCGTCACTGCGCTCGGACAAATCCATATACGCTACACCACATCTGTCAAGCAGATGCCTGACCAGCAGCGCAACCCAACGCGCTTAGGCTTTGAGAAAATGAAAAAAATAAATAAATAAATTATAAAATAAAAATAAAAATAAGGGGTGAATAAATAATAGATAAATACATAAAACAAATTACTACTACCACTACTAATAATATGTATAAGGCGCAAAAACTTGATGAAAGAAGAGAAGAAGATTAATGATCATGATGACGAAGAAAAAGAACAAGACAAATTTGTAACGAAAAGGGGTTGTGCCATGACTAGATGAAAAAATGAATAAAACTGATTAATTAACCAATCATTAAAAGATACTGGCTCCTCGGGCTTCGCAAAAACAACAACAACAACAACAACAACAACAAAACAGCCTGTCGCCCTATCCAACGACAGCCAGAAATAGAGAGCGCCCTCCACGACCCAACCAGGTTTTGGGGACCAGTGACGGTGACGGTGACTGGTTCCTGGCTGGCAAAGAAACTCGGGCGACCACTCTCCGCGGGGCAACGTGGGACGACGTAGCAGGGTGACCGCGCAAGTCATTAGCGTCTTGAGACAGTTCGTTCCCCTCGCCGCTCAGCCTGAGATGGTCTCAGCTTGCAGGCACACGTTCGCTTGGCGGGCCAGAGGGGCGTACTCCGACAGACAGACTTCCCCTCCACTTGATTACTTAATTACTGAGAGGTGGGGGGAGTGGGGACGTCGGATCAGCGTCAGTGCACGTGCGGATGGTGCTGTACCGGGGGATGGCGGTGGACAGCGGTCAGGTCAGCGCACGGGAGAAGGCAGCGCGAGACGAGGGAGCTGAGTGCCCGTGTGGGGGGGGGAGGGGGGTGTTGCGGAGAGGGGTGAGGTGTAAGGGGGTGGCGCGGGGTCAACGCTCCAACTGAACTTTCCACTCGGACTGCGACATTTGTGTCAAGTGGAAGGATCAGGTAAACCTCCTCCTCCTCCACCTCCTTTCCCCCTCTTCTTCTTTTCATCATCACCGTCATCACCATTTCATCACTGTTATTATCATTGTAGATACTTGGCCTTTTTCGGCGCCTATCCCCGGTCAGACTCCAAGCTATGTGCCCTCAGTAAAACAGGCTGCCTAATTCACAGAAATTCACAGGGACAGACCGGAGAGAGAGAAAGAGACAGGCAGACAGACATACAGATACAGACAGAAAAAGAGAAAGAGAGACAGAGAGAAAGAGACCGTGCTAAAACAAGACATTTTTTCCCCGATTAATTTCTTTTTACTTTTTTTTTTATCGATTTCCAAATAGCCCCCCCACACCCCACACCCCCCTGTAATTTTGCACTGAAAGTCAAGACTGCATCATATGCAGACTACTCTGACTTGCCGAGTTCCCAAACCACAGGTTGCCCCTCAGGGATGGAACTCCTGCCCACTGCCGCCCATCACACCAGCACAGTGAACTCGTGAAATCAGCCTGGGTCTCCCTGCACTGAGATGCTACGGGGGCCACACAGAGGGTCAGTTAAGGTCGCTTTTCCCCGCAGGTTTTATTTGTCAGATATGTATTTGTATTCCTTTTTATCACAACAGATTTCTCTGTGTGAAATTCGGGCTGCTCTCCCCAGGGAGAGCGCGTCGCTACACTACAACGCCACCCATTATTTTTTTTATTTTTTTCCTGCGTGCAGTTTTATTTGTTTTTCCTGTCGAAGTGGATTTTTCTACAGAATTTTGCCAGGAACAACCTATTTGTTGCCGTGGGTTCTTTTACGTGCGCTAAGTGCATGCTGCACACGGGACCTCGGTTTATCGTCTCATCCGAATGACTAGCGTCCAGACCACCACTCAAGGTCTAATGGAGGGGGAGAAAATATCGGCGGCTGAGCCGTGATTCGAACCAGCGCCCTCAGATTCTCTCGCTTCCTAGGCGGACGCGTCACCTCTAGGCCATCACTTCACTATGGTATGAAAGCCGGGCTCGTTTTCTCTGGATTTCGTTTTGGTTTCTTCTTCCGAACATTATCTGCAGAACTGGTCTCTTGAGAATGGTACCGACTGTAAAAAACAAAACAGGCTTTCTGTCATAAATCACGACAACCTTCACATTTTTTTTCGGTTTTTGTTTTATTATTTATAAATAATTATCATCAAATAATTGTACCTATCATGCAAGTGTGTGCTTGTTTATTTGCCTCCGAAGAACGAATACAGTGAAAGTGACAATGCCAACTTACAAAATAACAACAAAAACATTACATCGAATATATATATATATATATATATATATATATAATTATACATATATCGATCAACTATGCTCATCTTTTTGTCTGTTCGTCGTGTGTCAGGCGTACAATAAATTAATGAGAAGAAAAAAATGGGTCATATTCCATACAAAGCGAACGTTCCGAGATGATACGGTTAAAACCATTCATCATGTGGGGTTCAAATTTCTCATCTTCCTCTTTGGTTGATTGTCTTTTCACTCCTAGCTGATGTCGGCATATACGCATTAATTCTTTTCAGCACACACATGCTCAGGTTTCTAATTCCAGTCGGAAAATGTCACTGTGGATATTATCGATGTGATCATTCTCGGCTGTTGTAGATCTCAAGGCGGAGGGGGTCGAGTGGCACAGTTTGTTAACTCTGGTTTCTGAATGGACGTTAAAAGGGCGATGCTCCTCATTTCAGTCGACCTCTCTTTCTCCCTCTCTCTTGTTTTTGTTCCTCTTTCGACGGGCGCAATAGCCGAGTGGTTAAAGCGTTGGACTGTCAATCTGAGGGTCCTGGGTTCGAATCACGGTGACGGCGCCTGGTGGATAAAGGGTGGAGATTTTTACGATCTCCCAGGTCAACATATGTGCAGACCTGCTAGTACCTGAACCCCCTTCGTGTGTATATGCAAGCAGAAGATTAAATACGCACGTTAAAGATCCTGTAAACCATGTCAGCGTTCGGTGGGTTATGGAAACAAGAACATACCCAGCATGCACACCCCCGAAAACGGAGTATGGCTTCCTACATGGCGGGGTAAAAACGGTCATACACGTAAAAGCCCACTCGTGTGCATACGAGTGAACGCAGAAGAAGAAGAAGAAGTTCCTCTCTCTCTCTCTCTCCTTCTCCTTCGCCATCTCTCCTGCTCCTCCCTCTCACTCTTATTCGCGCGAGCGTGTGCGCACGAACATGCACTGAATGCATTTTTCTTTTGTGAGGGTAGGATGAAACAGGCCACTGTATGCTTGTTCCTTTTCCCTCAACAAGAAAAGTTGGGGTTTCGATTTCGACTCCCCCCCCCCCCCCCCCCCCACTCACACACACACACACACACACACACAAGCGCGCGCGTGCTCGGAGACCTCTGACAAAACAGATTCTACCGAAAGATCAGTTCGACGATCTGGGTCGCCATAACATGCTTAATCACAATGATCACAATGCCTTTGTCACATAATGTGCTGAGGTGGACCAGTCGAAAACAGCAGCAGCAACGCCACAAAACACCAATCAACCAACCAATCAAGGCATTATGGCACCACAAATGTCTTAAAACTTTTTTTTTTAATTATATTTTCCTCCTTTGTTTGTAAGAGTCAGTTGTTTGTTTTTTTAAACCCCCTTCGTGATTTCTCGTGGTTTTTTTTTTTTTTTTTTTTTTTTTTTTTTTGTTTTTGTTTTTTTTGCTTTCATTTTCTTCTTGGGTTACGCTGTTGGTCAGGCATCTGCTTGGCAGATGTGGTGTAGCGTATATGGTTTTGTCCGAACGCAGTGACGCCTCCTTGAGCTACTGAAACTGAAACTGAAAACTTTCTTCTTTCATGTGTTCATCCTTTCCCTTCTATATGTCGTTCCCTACATACTTTCTCCAGTCCCTTTTTCTTTCTTCGTCTAGCCGACTTTCTTTGGCGCTTTGCGGCGAACTGGTGACCTCTTTCTCCTGCTATTTCTTATTGGCATTGTGCAGGGAGAGTTCTCTGTTCCCGTTCAAATAACAAATAGCTATCGACAGAAAGAATCCTTCACAGCCCCGAACTGGCCACCCAGTACAGTCAGGTTCAGCAGAAATAATTCAATCCCACGCGAAGCGAAATAAAGAAACGAAACCGGATGCCAGTCATTTGTAAGAAAAATCTAATGTGGAGTTGGGAGAAAGTTTTTCAATGCTTTGGAAACGTCTCTCTCTCTCTCTCTCTCTCTCTCTCTCTCTCTCTGTGTGTGTGTGTGTGTGTGTGTGTGTGTGTGCATTTACTTGTATCAGTGTGTGCACTTTCGGGTGCGCGCTGGTTCCCTGAGTTTATCATTTCAGTTTATTTCATCTTATGCATTTCATTTGATGTTACTGTTCAAACTTGGGGAGGCTATCAAGGCCTAATCAGTTTGGTTCATGCGTAGGTCGGCCATTTGCTAGTCTTTAGTTGTTTTCACTTTTCTGCCGATGTGGTAGTAGCGTATATGGAGCAGTCCGCACGTTCTGACACTTCCTTGAAACTTAAATCAATGCAGTCCTCCTCTTCCAATAATAATAATAATAATAATGTACATTTATATAGCGCCCTTTCTCTCTTAGAGCTCAGGGCGCTTTACATGAAAGAAAAATATCACAAGTTACATAAATCATTCATGACTACTCTTTCTCAAAACCCCTCCCCCCACACCCCCACATACTTTCCCACTCAACATACACCCAAAGTGAGCTGACATGGGTGGTGTTGGAGAACAAGGAAGCTGAGAGTGCTTATGGATAGGTTTTTAAAAGATGAGTTTTTAGTGATGAGCGAAAAGCAGAAATAGAATCAGATGCACGGATATGATGAGGAAGGTTGTTCCAGATGTGAGGAGCAGCAAAGAAGAAAGAACGTTCACCATAGGTTCTTGTATTGACACGAGGAAGTTTGAAAAGGTAACAGTTTGAGGAAGAGAGAAGATTTCTTGCGGGAGTGTAAACACTGATAAGGTCAGAGAGATATGTCGGTCCTGCGGAGTGGAAAGCAGAATAGCAGAGACACGCAACTTTGTATTTAATTCTCGCTTCAATGGGGAGCCAATGTAGAGTGCAGAGGTGAGGAGAAATGTGATCAGTACGTGGGACTCTGTGAGTCAGACTGGCAGCATTTCCCTCCATCCCTCTCCCCGGTATCAATCACTCACATTCATCACACGTCAGCGACGTCATGCCTTGAGCACGCGCCTTTTTTGTGTTCGTACGAATATTCTTCGTATGATGAACACTGAAATAATTTTAATGAAGTCAACGACTTTTTGGATTCAGTTGACAATATATGAATGACCCGTGATAAAACAAAACAAAACAAACAATAAATAGATTAACTCTCTCCATACGAACGGCGAAAGAGACGACGTTAACAGCGTTTCACGCCAATTATCATCATCAAAATATTGCAAGCGAAAGGCTCCTATACTGAAGAGGTGAATGTTGACAAAGAATACCACAATTCTGACGACGGAAGCTAAAGGTTGGGTCATTCAGACACCCACTGGACATCTGAAGGGTCTGTGTAGAGGAGAAGAGAGGACTGGCCGTACTGAGTGAGTTAAAAATACCAACAACCAGCAACAAATCAAGAAATACTAGATAATAAAGAAACCAGGAACGGGAATGTCGATTCAGATTTTTGTTTTGCAGAATTCAGGAGACGAGAGGCTGTGGTTGTTGGTTTAAACAGTATTTTATTTGGAACATGTCACAATACAACACAGATATCGATGAACAGGACAACAAGAAAATCTTATATAAAGTCCTGTCCTGTGGTTGTTATTGTCTTATTCTTCATGTCTTCTTCATTGTCGTCAAGCTTTTTCGCCGGTATAGTTTCCTTTCTTTCCTTCATTTTTCTGTTTCTGTCT